>NW_017893573.1:34561-55463 GCF_001540865.1 Ananas comosus
TTAAAAAAAAACTAGTTTTTCTTAAAATCAAACGGACGGAAAAATGAAATAGAGGTTTTCCATGAAAAACTTTTTGTCTCGAAAAATGTTTTTTTTATGCTTTTCTGACAAACCAAACACCACCATCTTATGACTTGTGAAATGTGAATCACTTTATAACTATTCCATTTAATGACAGGTCCTTATGGTAAAAGAAAACCAAATATAAAAATTTTAAAGTCACATAATGGCAAAATAAAAATGTATTAAACTCTAAGTGATCTGATTGATGTTTACCATTTTTTCTCAAAATAAAATTTTTCATAAGATTTGGAATTTGTATCACAGATTGAATCTGGCCCAAAAGAATTGCCTGAGAGCCCAATAAGTGATCGACGATCGAATGTATATCCGTTTGTTAAAGTGAGGATCGAATATACGACCTCACAAAATAAAGAGATATAAAATTGATCTAATAGGAATCGGACCCAGGATTATATTGAATAATAGTAGGTTTTGCGTGAATCTCCGTCGATCGATTAGCGTAATTAGGTAATAACAATCTAGGAGGGTTTAATCATGAGATTTACTGGACACCTTCAAAGGAAAGAGATGTAGCATCATGAAAGCTTCACACATAATCCAAAGCTAAAGCAAAAACATGTAGCTACTTGTTTAATGAATCCATATGATTCCATTTTGGCGACTATTAGTTGTAGTATATTGAAAACAATTGAAAGCAGCAGTTTGAATTCGCCAGTCGTATGTATGTGCAATTGAAGTGTCAAATTTGCCAATTATTAATATAAAGGTTATGGTAATTTGAGTGATAAACCAAACACAAAGATATAGGATATAGTGTTTGGGGGGTCTTGGGTTCGATACTAATAACGCTAGTATAAAATACTCAAGGCCAGTTATAAACTCCCCGAGTGGAATTTTAATTGAAGAATTACACTACTTATAGCCTAATACTACTAATAAAATTTGTTCAAAATGCTTAAGCTCGGTTATAGACTCCCACTCTGTGACATCTTGCTTTTCAGAATGGTCTAGTCTTAACATGCTTAACTCTCTTAAACTCTTGGGCCTAGTTTGGTAACCACCACTTAACTCATTCTAGTTATACTTTTGCCTAGGTCAACTTGTTAACGCTACGTAGGTGGGGAGACAACCATGGGGCAACCCTATACATATGCAGATTTGTTGACGCTTTCGAAGAAATGTTTGCTGCAATTCGGGACGATTGACGCTTTCAAAGAAATTTTTGCTGCAATCTAGAACATGACACACCAAGTTTAGACCCTGACTTTGCAAGGCGATATGAGACTCTTATCACACTTCTAACTAGTAAATTGACTTTGATACTAAATGTAACAACCAAGTCTATTAGCATTGGGCTCAAACCATCGATCCAAAATGCTGAAACACACTCCAGTTATTAGTATTAGAGTTTATGATCTTTATATTTTCAATCATAACTCATTTTTTATTCGACGTGGGACTGGTGAAATGCTAAACTATTTTTACTGTCGGAGACGAATCTATTTATAGTATAAGGAGATTCAACTACAGCAATAGAAGCTTTGCCTAAATTGATCGCACTCCATACTACAGCAATTAGAGTCGCAGAGAGTAATTTTTTTTATTTTCTTTTTCTTTTTAACATCGGGAGTAATCTAATCACGTTATATATAAAGTGGTAAAATTTTGAAAAATATATATAATCCCCAACTGCATGCAACTAATCAAATTACTTGTAGTTGATGTGCTCTCTACTATACCGAGAGAAGGAAGATGCATCTAGTTATAACTTATAACTGCTGCATTTTTTGTATCTCCGACCATACTGTTTTTATAGTTACGTCCAAACTACTCAGATATACGAAAAAAAAAGAAAATATGTGACATACAGATATATTCAAAATAAAAAAATAAATAAATCCAAAGGACAAAGAAAAAAAAAAAAATCTGCAGTGGCACAACCATGAGCTGATCACATCTCTCACCATCATCTTTGTTTCTTATTTTCAAAAAGAATTTGGTGGCCAACCTCACCACAATGACTACTCCACAGATACAGTGAGCTAATCATGAGATAGGATCTCATTATCTTAATACCTTTCATGAAAGCTTCATTTGTAACCCAAGTGAAAGTACGTACATACATATATATATATATATATAGATGGTGTTACATTAAACAAAAAATGAAAATAAAAACAAAAAGGAGAGATAGAGAGAGTAAATAATTAATGAATGGTAGAAGCTCTTATATGAAAAGAGTAAGCTTTTGCAAAAGAGAATGGTAGCTCTGATATGAAAAGAGTGACTGAGGTAACTAATGAATCGGATCGAGTTCCAATCGAACAGAAGTGGCAATATGCGATCTTATCGACTAACCTAATTAACTTAGCATTTTTCTTTATCATATTTCAAAACATAATGCATTAAATCTAAATTTTTAAATATAACATTAAATATATGTATATATTATATAATATAAAATCAATTCTAGAGGTTCGTGTCCAATTCGGGTCGGGGGTACAGACAAAATCCATACTCGAATCTCAATCTGTAGGGTTTTCAATTTTTATATTCGTTTTCGAAATTATATTCATTTAGTATCAAATAAATCTGTCTTATTCGGATTCAAATTTGGATAAAATTTCAGATATTTGCACCCACTGACATCCGTAGCTGGAAACTGCTACACAAAAAACCACCTCCTATACTTGACTGTTTCTCTGATCATTTTTTACCTTATATATAGGAGCTAATTTGGTTCATCACAAAAGTGCAAATAAAAAAAATCAAGAAAAAAATTTCATAAAAAATTTCATTTTTTGATTTCATTTTTAAGAAAAATGATGAAAACACTAATTTTCATAAAAAATGGGGGGAAATAATTCATGAAAGCTTATTCTCTTGGAACCAAACTTACAGAAAACTAGAAAAAAAATAATATTTCATAAAAACTTTTTTACTTGAAAATTTTTTTTTCCATATTTTTTTTGAAAAACCAAATAGTCTCTTAATAATATTAAAAAAAAAAGCAAAAAATAATAATAATAAATTTAAATAATGTGGCGGGAACGGTTAGGCCAACGGCTAGTTACGCATGCAACACCTACACTTGGGGCCGACGCAAAGCAGTTAGATTCTTGGTCACCATCCCAACCCCAACCATTCCTTTCCCTTCAATTCAAATCGATCCCCCAAAACCCCCCCCTATTCACTTCAATTTTTATCATCATCTCTTATAAACAGTTTCCAATCCAATTCCCAGTGACCCACAAACCCCAAAAATTAAGGTGCCGATGTCGGCGGCGGACGGAATCGGAGACATGCGCGGCGGCGGCGGCCTTTTGATGCGCGCGGCGGCGAGGGCGGCGCGAGCGCGGTGGTTCGGGTTCCTGCGGCGGGCCTACGTCTACCAGAACGGGCCGCGGTCGGACGTGCTGGCGGCGTCGAACCCCTTCAACTCCCCCTTCTGGCTGGCCGCCGAGCTGGCGGCCGCCGTCGCGCAGGTCGGCGTCATCGCGGCCGTGCTGGCGGCCGCGCGGAACGAGAGGCCGCTTTGGCCCGTCAGGCTCTGGGTCGGCGCCTACGCCCTCGCCAACCTTCTCAGCCTCCCTCTCATATATTGGCGGCGCCACCACTCCGCCTCCGCCTCCGCCTCCGCCTCCGCCTCCGCCGCCCCCGCCCCTGTGGATATTGAACACCAAGGAAGCAATGAGGAAGCAGTGTTCAGGTACCTGGGGTCTCAAATGTTTGATTCAAATTTTAAATGTTTAAATGTTAAATTTGAGCTAGACTGGTATGCTATCGGTAGTACGGAGGTCTCCGTACTACCAGATTGTTTTCAATAATGCGGCTTCCAAATTAACGATCGGCTTTATTAGACTTGATCTATATTATTGAAAGTATTAAAAAACTAAATTTCATAATTTTTCGACATTATTTGATTAGTAATCAAAAAGTCTCAAAATTGACAATTTTAAGTGATGCATTTGTATATTTAATGGTGTAAAATAATTCAAACCCGGTGAAATTTTTTTTTACTATTTAGAGTAAGGTTAATGTCTCTGATTTTAAGTTTATTATTATTTTTTATGAGATTTTTATTTGCAGCCACTCATTATTAGACTACTCGGTTTGATGGATAAATGATATTAAAAAATTATAAAATTTAGTTTCTAAATACTTTCAATAGTGTAGATTAAATCTAAGAAAGTCGATCGTCATTTGGAAGACGCATCATTGAAAACAGCTTGATAGCATGGAAGCCTCCATGCTATCGATAGTATACCAGCCGGACTCTTCAAATTTTAAATTTTTAAATTTTAAATTTTAAATTTTAAATCTTCCCACACCATCATTTTAATTGTAACAATTTAGTACTTACTCCTTTACATTTTATTAAGGTGAGTAGCTAGCATGTCCTTTCTTTTTTTATAGGGTTTAGGTAGCTTCATCATGGAACAAAAAATATATTCATATTATGAAAAGGGAAAGAAACTTAGTTAATCTTTAATAGTGATTTAGGCTTTATTTATAGTTGCAGATAAAATTATATTACTTGATATGAGAAAAAACGATAAAAAAAAAAATTATGTTTGCTTTAATAAGTAATATTATATTGCACCTGTCATAACAAGTCGAGTGAAATATCATTTTTATAATTCAATCAAAATACAGAAACATATATATTTGTATATGTTTTCGTCCTATTTCCTCAGAACAAGTTCTTAATTGTTACAATTGATACTCTCTTTGGTGAAATTGAATCGCATATAAAAATTGGAGGACTATATTTATATTTAAACCCTTAGGTACCGTTTGGTTTGGATATAAGTAAGAACTAGCTATTACAGGAATAGGTATAAGTATGGGGATAAGAAAAATAGTGTTTGGATGAAAATTGGGTTGTTTCCGGGAATAAGAACAATTTTAGGTAGTTTTATATAAAAAATGAAGGTGTTGGTGGGGATAACCGAGAACTACTATTTTCGGATAAAAAATTAGCGTTTGAATATAAAGGGGGATAAGGGCTTATTCCTATTCCTATCTCCTAACCAAACGCTGCCTTAATATTTTTTTTTATAAACGGAAGCGAAAAAGGTCCGAACTCTCAAATAGATTAAGCAGTTTTCATTTTTTTTTCTACAGTAGAGGCAGAAACACTAAATTGGATATTCTACTTTTAAGACTTTTGAAACATTAATTGTGCTTTTTTATAGCAACAAAAATTCAATATTTCTTCTATTTTTTGCTTTTTTTTTTTTTTTTACATTCAAAATTTCAAATAAACACACTCTACTAGAGACGGCTCCTGAAAGTGTCAGGGCATGTATATACACAGGGGATCTTCGTCGTACCTCGTAAACAAGTTGCGGACGTTCCTCGAGCTGTTCACGGCGGTGTGGTTCGTCATGGGCAACGTGTGGGTGTTCGACGCGCGCTACACCGCCTCCGCCTCGTCCTCGTCCTCGTCCTCGTTGCACCTCGGCGGTGCCCCGATGCTCCACGGCCTCTGCGTCGCCCTCCTCGCCTACAACGCCGTCCTCTACTCCTTCCCCTTGCTGCTGTTTCTGCTGCTGTGCTGCGTCGTGCCGTTCGTTAGTAGTGCTGTCGGATTCAACATGAGCTCCGCGGCGGCGTCCGCGGCCCGCGGCGCCTCCGACGAGCAGCTGGAGCAGCTACCAAAGTGGCGGTTCAAAGCAGCTAATCCTGGGGGTGATCCTGGGCCCTTGGAGAATCCTGTAAGTTGAATAGAGGATTTTGTTATACTTGAACACTATGTAGAAAATGTGTAAAATTGCGCAAATACCTTTCCATTACCACATTTGTTTTTTTTGGATTGGGCCACTTCCACTTTTTTATCCATTAATTCGGGCCGTGTAGTGCGCGGAGGTGGCCCGATATGGTATGGTTCTGGATTTGAATCCAAGGCCCGGTCCGTTGAGGGCCAGCCTTTTCTTAAAAACCATTTTTTTTTAGGGTAAACTTCAAATACCGTTCCTGTAGTTTCGCGCTTTCTCACTTAATTTGAAGTATATCACTTTAGTACGCTGTGATTTCATTTCTCTTTCTGTCAGCACCTCCGTTAACTCTCCGTTAAAATATTTAAAATTTGAATAGTTGAAGTACGCTAGCCACATTTTCTATTCAAAATTCAGTGTTATCCATCAATACCACTTACTTAAGGCATCTATATCCAAGCAGGGTCGTGAATGCAAATGCCAACTCTGCAAAAGTATTTGAGTAACTTCGCACATTTACAAAAAAAAAAAAAAAAAATGTAAATATCTTATTATTCTGATGATGTGTAATGTAAAATGATAGGAGTGCTGCATATGTCTGGCCAAGTACAGGGAGAGGGACGAGGTGAGGCAGCTGCCTTGCTCTCATCTCTTCCACCTCCGATGCGTCGACCGCTGGCTCCGAATCATCTCTTGCTGTCCGCTCTGCAAACAGCAGCTTGAAAGGCAGTAGTCAGACTAATACTGAGCACTGAAAATCTATTTGAAAGGAACAACTATTAATTTGTTTTAGGGTTCTTCCCAAATTTGAGCTTGTATATGTGTATCAACACAGGCTTTTTAATCTTTACATTTTTTCTTTTTTTTTCTTTTTTTTTTTGTAAATGAGTTTTAGTGCTTGCACCAAGGAAGGAAAAAGCACATGAATATATATTTATTTGAAGAAAGAGTTAAAGCTATAGCAAGTTACATGTATATATAAATATTTTTTTTTTCCACATTTTTTTTTAGTAAAACATGTGCAGGATGTATATGTTGTGATCACTTGAGTATAGTGTAGTTTTTTTCTTTTCTTTTTTTTTTCTCCTTTTTTTACTTTTTGTGCTTGCTATAGAGTGTTTTAATAAATCATTAATAAACTGTGATTGGTTAGGAAAAAGCATGGGAATTGTGGTGGAAATTGTGATACAACGACCACTGTCCACCTCGTCATTTGCCGTCGATTGGCAAATCTCTTTAGGGTGGTACAACACGAACCAGCTTTCGGAGATCCATCAAACTATCAAAAATTCAATGTAAAAGAGACGTAAAGTTCAGTGTAAAAAAGAGAGGAAGAAGAAGAAGCCCTTTGCAGATTTCAAGTAAACCCCAGTTACACCATTGCACCCGTCACGTCCCGGATTACCCGTTTTTCTGGGCACGCCGACAAATCCGCTGTATACAAAAGAATTTTTTCTGTATACGAAACGATAGCTATACCTGTACCTGTAATCATACAAAACTACAACTAGTAGTATAGAGCTGCTAAAGAACTGCATATATATAAATAAAACCTCGAGGCCCGAGGGGTTCCAGTACATACCACATGTCTACTACACCACTCGCTCCAGCGAGTACCCAGACAACAATAATATGTATATAAATACCCCAAAACTACCTGTAGAAGGTACTCCTCTAACACTACAACAAAGCTGGAAGGGATCTAACTCGCGACTCCCTTTCCACGATCTGTATCAGCAACAGCAGCAGCCACCGACGAAGGCTCTGCAAAAATGGTCAACAACTGGGTGTGAGAACTACTACAAAAGAAGTAGTTCTCAGTGGGTACTGCTACCGACCTCACTGGCTCACCCACTAAATTTATAGAAAGTATGCTCACTGACAGTAAAGGAAGCTGAGAAAAACTCTACAGCTATATGCCACTATACTATCGCTAATCAACACTAACTATCTGTAACTATAAAGATGCACTGCCTGACCCAATCTTACTAAGGACTGTGAACGCACCCGTCCCGCCTGCCGAAGCTACACTAACAACAACCACGCTGGGTCGTCAGTGGAGAGCGAGTCCAACCAGGACACAACGATAAAAATGCAAACGCACAAAGCCCGACTTCGGAGTGGCACTCGTGGGCGCTACCCAACCGAGTATGCAAGCGTGTCTCTCCTAAGCTCAATCAGGCTCATACGGGCTATAGTCAAAGCAAATGGGTCTAACTGATCTAACAGCCAAAACTCACGTGCATTCGGCACAATCTGATGTAAGAAACAGAAATCTGGGTCCACCGTTCACTGAGACGGCACTCGACAGTCCGGAACAGTCTACACGCTACTGTAAAATAAGCTCGGCATCCCAGCACGAGCGTAAATTCATTCTACACTATTCTGGATATCCACCGCATACAAACTGTAACGATACTAACAAACTACAGCTCCTAAAACTAAATCTNCGTGGGCGAACCCAAGTGGATCGCCAAGGATTGATTGAACAAGAGTATAGCATCGTTAATTGAACATTGCTTATTGGACATTATGGTTGGACATGGTAGCATAGTAGTTGACATTACTATATGACACATGCATGCATGATACATAACTTTGGGCATAGTAGCATAGTTTTCCTATTATGTCATTTACAGCTTTGATATCTATCTACCTATCTACCTGCTTTTGCCCACTCGGACCTAGTGGGAAGATCGGCGGAGTCGACGGCCGAACCCACTGGGAACTATGGAAGATAGTTCTCACCCCACTTTGTTGCAGGGCCTAGTACCAGTTCGCCGGGCGAGGACCGCGGCAAGGGCATCGCGCCCGAGCAGTAGTATGTAGTAGCTTTCCTTTTGCATTAGCACACCTATGTATTTGAGAGAGATTCATGTAGGTGAGGACTTTGGAGAGTTATGTACTTGATGAGCATGTATTCATTTTGGGAAAGAAAATGTAATTGTATAAAGAATGCAAATGTGATGTAATAGTTAGTAGTTCTCTCTTTATTTCACTTGTGATATATTGTGAATTACTTGCTCTTCGTTGTTGGCACTATTTGTGCCCCGTTGATCGTGTATGTATGAATTTAATTTTCCTGGGTAAATTCTTGTACATGATCAGATTGTGAGCCTTGGGCGGGCAGGGGAGTTGCTGCCCGTTCGACGTCCATTCGCTGCGCCCAAACCGCACCAAATTGGTAGGGGTTTCGGGGCGGGGGCCTGACACCGGCGGTGGCCCGCAGCTCGGGCGTGGCCACCCGAGCTCGGCTTGGTCTGAGGGCTGCGACGGCGGCGCCGAATGTGTGCGGCGACGGCGGCGATCGCTCCGGCCGAGGTCGAGGGTGCCAGAGTGTCGTGGGGGTGGTCGCCGGTGCGGCTCCAAGCGGCAGCAGTGCAGAGGAAAGGTGGTGACTCAGCTCGGCCCCCAGCTCGGCCCAAGCTCGCAGGGCCTAAGCAGCGCGGTGGCGGCGCCCAGGGTTGCTGAGGCTGGCGGCAGAGGTCGCCAGGGCTCCGGGAGAGGGCGGCTTGGCCGACCCAAGGTGGTGGCAGCGGCACAAGAAAGGAGCTAAAGCTCCTCAACTCTAGCTTGCGCAGGCTATTCGCAACCTGTCAGGGCGGCGGTGGTGGCGTAAGAAGGGGGCGAGCGACGACGGGGACGGTCGCCAAGGATCAAGGGTCACTGCCAGAGGGGCCCGAGGTTAAAGATCCCCTTCCTGGTAGTCCTCGGCACAGATGGAAGAGGAGTTGAGGGAGAGAAAGGAGAAGGTGGTGGCGGCCGCGACTAGCCAGCCGGGGCTAGGTCGGCGGCCGAGGGCACGCGGCGCAGGGCAGGGGAGGGAGATGGAGGTGGCTGGGGGCGCAGCTAGGGCTAGGGTTACGATTTGCATAGGGCAAACCCTAGGTGAGCTATACATATATAGCATAAGTGCGTATAAGTCCACCAAACTAAGATATTTTAATTTGAGTCCCTCACAGTGCGAGTAAAACGCGCGAATACACCTCCACAATCAATTTCACGCAAAACAGTATATAAAATATCAAGCTTTTCGCAAAATTACCGTTTTGCCATTAATGACACCTCCTAGATCAACGTGCGATATCAAGAGATCCGTCAGTCAAATTTGCGAACGGACCGTACCAGTGCGATCACCACAACAGAGACAACAACCTCACGACTTTGTTTCACCTCGTTTGGTCACGGATTTGCAACAAAACCTATCCTCTCTCCGAATGGTGAAACTACACACAAATACATAGAATATCTATATCTCCAATTTTCTTGAAATTCGTGCGTCAAACCTTAAATCTGTTAGTTCCAATGGTTCCAAAATAGTTGAACCATTGAAAACGAGCTATTGGATCGCTATGAACAGAATCTGATACGCGCCAGAAGCCAACTCTACTCATTGGCCTCTCCGAAAAATCAAGTTACTATTCACTTTAAGTGAAAAGTAAAAGTCGTGTAACTTCGCCATTCAAACTAGTTTTCTCCCGAAACTTGACCGCTGGTTTTGTAATTAAAATACACACAAAACATCATCAACAGAGAGTCTAGCTACACTATCAAATTCATAGTCCTTACAGTACGCCTCACCCTCCATGCAGTGGGTAGCCATAGGAATTTTATCCTGTTCCTTGATGTGCAGATCTCGAAAAAGCTTCTCCATGTGGGCAACCCAACGAACTTTGGCGTATCAAAATTCTGAAACTCTGCCAAACCTCGCCCTGATGCGGGCGCCCTCTGCTGTAGGGGTATGAGTACCCTCAGCGGAAACCGTCGTGGTGGCCGTCGTCACCGTGGTAGTAACGGCTGGAGCTGCGGCAGGCACGAACATCGCGGGAGGATCCGCTGTCACCGGAGTGTCCTATGCCGAAGGTGGAACTGGGGTAGCACTAGCTGCAGCCTGTTGCTATAAGAACTGCTGAAACATGCCTGAGAGGGTCGTCAGCTGACCACTCAAATCAGCTACCTGGGCCTTGAGCTGCTGTGCGAGTATCACTCAGCGACTCCGTGCCCGCCTGCTCACCACCATCCCTCTCATAGGAGCACGATCTCTGGTACTGCCAGATGTTACCGCACTAGCACGTCCACCACCACGACTTGGACGAGGGGGTCTACCACGAGCCATCTGCAACAGAAAACACCGTCAAGCGAACCATTCGACTCAACATAAAAACACACCGGGACTCAAGCCCAATACCCCGCACTCGCGTGCCTATATGCCTTAGGTCTCCCTATGGGTCAACTTAACCAGTGGTTTAGTTAGGAAACTTTGCAAATGTAGTTGTAGTTGTTTCATACTCTGATACCAAATGTGAGACCCCAGCTAATCCTATATATAAAATATAATAGGGCTAAAACTCTTAACCCGATTTAAGCATTTTAAGTGGTGGCTAGACCTAAGAGGTTAGGAGAGTTAAGCGTGCTAGAACGAGAGTAGTCCTAGGATGGATGACCTTCCTGAAAAGTTGGAACGTAATAGTTGGTATCAGAGTCAATTATTAGGCGAAAGTGTGAGATGAGTCTCGACTGAAATAGAATTATACGGCGGGGAGAGCAAGACTCTCATACTTTTGATTGTTCTGAGTGGAGTGCAGCTCACCACAAGGTTGGTCTAGGCTAGCAAGATGAGTCTCACATCGCCTGATACTTGTAAGTCTGAGCCTGACGAGAACGTCAGGACTTAAGAGGGGGAGAATATAAGACCCCAAATAGTTCTATATATAAGATATAATAGGACTAAAACTTTTAACCTAACTTAAATATTTTGAACGATGGTTAGGCCCAAGAGGTTAAGAGTGTTAAGCGTACTAGGACGGGAGTAGTCTTAAGCTTAGTTTGGTATTGAGGCTTATCTAACGCTATTAGATAAAATGGAGTTGAAGAAAAAGCATATAGGGATATGCTTCTGCGTTCTCCGGTGGGACCGCAGAAAATATATCGTAACCGACTCATCGCGATATGCGGAACGCAATATTATGTACGGAAACAAACAGGGTATTTTTTCAACGTACTTTCTCACCGCACGTAACGCAATCTCTCCGCAATCCCAAACGAAAACTTAGGACAGGAATAGTCCTAGGACGAGAGATAACTTAACGGATGGTAACTGCGGGTGTATTTTTGAATAACGGAGTTATATATGAGAGATATATTTGAGAAAAAAGAGTAAGAATAAATTAAATATTTTCGAAATTTTGAGGGGTATATAAGAAATTATTTCTAAAAACTATTATTCCTATGGAATATAAATTAGAATTATGATCTTTATACAGCATGAGGAGTTTTTTTTTTTCAATATATCAACTTAAGATTTTTGATCGAATCTAAGCTTTTTAATAAAACCTACTACTTAGGTTCATTATAAAATAGATTAAATTAAGGACATTAATTCTTTAATAAAAGATGTTATTTTTTTTATCTTAGATTGAATTTGCAGTAAGTTGTTGGCCTGTTTGAAATTAAGGGCCATCAAATGAAATATCTTTCTCCATCTTTCGGTAAGACCGCGAAAAGTATATTATAATGAACTTATTACGCTATGTAAAATATAATATTACTTGCAAAAATAAATGAGATAATTGTTTGAAAAACTTCATCGATCATATGATGTAATGCAATCTCTATGCATTCCCAAATAGATTTGTAACAAGGCTTCATGAGGAGTCATTTCAATAATAATGTGACCCAAGTGCAAATATATATTGTATAAATTTTTGATACATATTTCAGAACGTGCAACGGGTGCTCAACACACAAGAAAAAATATATTTCATGCTATTATGTGTCGGCACACAAAAGGTTTTTTGACTGGCACACATCGGCACTGCTCGACACGCACCGTGCCGTACCGTGCCGGTAAGTTTCCAGCATGACCCCATGCCACGGCACTTAAATCCTTGACTGGGATACGTATAACTTCAGAAATAAGCATGAACATTATCAATTTTGTATTTGGATTAAAAAAAAAAACTGGATTAATCCTACGAATAAGAAAAATAGCATTTGGATGGTTAGATTGCAATATAAAAAATAAGAATAATTATAAGTTTAAAATAAAATTATTTTATCTAATTAATTAATTTTACCTAATTAAATAATAATTTAATAAATTAATAAATTTTTAACTATAAATATTGTATAAGANAGATTAATTAATAATATAATACAGTAATTAAAATTAGATTTTGATTTTAATTAAGTTTCATACCCTTATACAATTATACCAGCTTATTTTTCAGAAAAAAAAAGGAAACTACAATTTCAAGCCAAGCCAAACTACAATTTCAAACTCTCTCTCTCTCTATATATATATATGAAATTTATAAGATATTTTTACTTATTTATTTCTTATTATTATTCAAAATTCTTAAATTTATCCTAAATTTATCAAAATGCCTTTCTAAAATTTAATTCTATCAGTAAACTCTAAAAGAAGAATATTTGATTTTTTCTAAATCAATAAAAATATTTTTATCATTTAGGAATAAATAAGTTATTTTTTAAATTTTGAAAAAATATATTAGATATTTCCAATTTATAAAATACAATATATTATTTAGGTACCGTAAGGATTAGATATTAGCTATCAATTAATTATTATACATCCATGTGCTCAAAAATATGTTAATATTTTTAGAAATATTTGTCTCAAAATTCGTGCCTACCTAACCCCCGCGGTTGGGCGCTGGATCCGAGCACGACTTTGATGCGTTCAGAACTTCAGATCACGAAGATGGAGGGATCGAGTGCGTGGGTGGTCGTACAGGCTTCGACCAAACATCGAATGATGTCGACACGTAGCATCGACACCCATAGAATTCACACTTACAAATACTTGTGAAAATGATTGGCTGGCCTTGGTTCACCACGTAAACCGTGAACCACCGCGCATGAAACATAATAGTCAAAAGATAGGGTAAACTTTAGATACCACCTATGTGGTTTCACACTTTCTCTCTTTAGTACTTGTGATTTAAAGTGTATCAATGTAGTGTCACGTGATTTTATTTTTATCTTTTTATTATCTATTTCACTAATTTTTTTGTTAAATCAGTGAGAAAGTTAAAACTAAAAGGTACTAAAGTAAATATTTGATAAACCTAGGTAGGATGTCTGAAGCTTTTTGTATACAAATTAACGAAATATTAACGAAAAAGTTGATAAAACGATAAAAATTAAACCACCGGACACTAACTAGATACACTTTTAAAACCACAGGGCACTAAAGTAAGAAAGTGCGAAACCTTGGGAGTAGTATTTGAAATTTACCCTTATATTTATAATAATTTTTAGGGCTAATTTCATATAGGTCCCTGCAAGTATAGTGAATTATAAGCATATTCCTACAAAGTTCAACTTTCATATGTTGTTACTGTAAAAGTCTTAATGTTTTTAAATATGTCCCTTTAGTTTGTTATCGTTAAAATACTATTTATTTTATAAATAAAATGACTTTTTTGCTATCACAAATATATTCCTCCAAAAGTCGCAACTATTTATAAAAAAGGGGTGAAAAGATTAATTCATCTCATTAACTAGCTAGGGTTAAGTATTTTATCTGTGGTTAAATAATTTTTTCTAACGGATCTTAACGACAGGGACATATTTGAAAACATCAAGACTTTTGCATAGACAATATATAAAAGTTAAACTTGTAGGGATATATTTATAATTCATTATATTTGTAGGGACTTATGTAAATTTAACCCTAATTTTTATTACTATATATATATATACAATGTCGGTGGTAGTGGCGGCGACGCACGCTCTTGCGATTGCGGTAGCATACGGTTCCACCATTAATAGGGGTTAGAAGTGAGAGTTAGCATTCCGACGCGCCAATCGCCCTGGCCACGACGCCTTCTTTGTTTGTACTGATGAATACTTTTTATTTTTTATTGGTAGCTTCTGTAGTTTCTACCAGCTGTGAAGTGCAGGTCTTTTTCTTTAGAGTGTATATATATATATATAGATGATGAGATTTCTCCCAATGTCGGAAGAAGAATATTCTTAGTTGAAAAGACGATTAAATGGGTACACTTATCTCTCGCTTAAAATTACTCTCTCCAACTACTAATATTGAGACTTAATTTTATACAGCTCTAACTACCTCAGTTAAATTCAAATATATCAAACAACGACAGTATATATAGTTTCAACCATATGCGATGAAACTGTCCCTAAAATAAGCAGATATGCAAATATAGCTTCCGACCGGCGCTCAGTCGAAAAATTTACATTTATAGATCATTCTTAACCGCACATCACCAAATGCGCAAGATAAAAATACAACTGCATCTCCCAAAAAAAAAAAAAAAAAAATACAACTGCTCCATATTACTTGTATGTATCTTTAATTATACTATATTTACACACCAGGTGTATAAGGAGTATTATACACCAGGAACATGCAATACAGAGATAATATCAATATACTTTCCCGCATCTGTGCCAGCTGTCAGAGGCACGTGCTCCTCGTGCTGTTTTTTTTTTTTTTTCTTTTTTCAGATTCGCGCCGAGACACCAATTTGCCCTTGCTCTTGTCATTTTTTTACGAAATTGCCATTTGCTTTGGTCTCTTTCGCAATTACAAACATTTCCTACGAATCCGGTGCGCGTCAGCGTCACATGCGTCGCCTCTCGAGTAGGGTTGTCGCTACCCGAAATTTTATCCTAATCCGAACCCGAATGAAACGGATATATACGATAGATATAGATATGGATTCGAATATGGATATCAAAAATAGAAATCCGATGGATATAGATTCGGATATGAATTTTGATTGTACCCGACCCGAACGCGAATCCGATCCGAACCCGAATTTATTTTGTATTTTATATATATATATATATATATATANCCGAATCCGACCCGTTGACATCTCTACTCTCGAGGACCCAGGAATTACTAAATCTAAATTTTATCAAGTAAAAAAAAATATGGACAATTGCTTATATACTGTTGAATAGGGATTTCAATAGATATGCGAAATTTAATCTGAATTCAAATCTTAATAGAGCGAATTTATTTGATACTAGAGGAATATGATTTCAAATATAGGTATAAAAAATAAAAACAAGACAGATATGGAGTTGGATATGGATTTTGACTGTATCATATCCGAATCCGAACTCGACTCAAGCTCGAATTTATTTTACATTATATATAATATGTATATAAAAATTGAATTTATATTTTAAAATTTTAGATTTTATGTAATATATTTTGAAATATTGGAAAGAGAAATGATTGTTTCGGGTTCGAATTTTCGGGTTTAAGTTCAGGTTCAAGTTTCGAATTTTTAGTCGGGTTCGGATTTGGAGGTCGGGTTCGGGTTTTGGGTTTGGAGTCGGGTTTGGATTCGTATTTTGAAAATCCACCACGAACCCGATCCGTTGACATCTTTACTTCTGAAATATTTTCGATTTATTTATTTATTCTTCTTAGAAGGTTAATATTAAAAATACGTTTTTAACATTTCCGATTATTTCAGTACATTATTTCTGCAAAATTACTATTTTGTCCCTTATTTGTCATTAAGTTAGGGGTGAAAGAAGTATTTTTATTCTTTTATTTTTCAAATATACTATTCTATCATCACTGAACTTTTTTTATTTACTCTTAAGTTAGGGTAAAAGAGTTAACTTTTTTAACTCCAGTGGAAATTTAACCTGAATTTACTCCGAGAAAACTTAACGGATATTAACAACGAGATATTTTTGAATAAAAGAAAAATATATAAGAGACATATTTAAAATAAAAATAGATAGAATACATTAGGTATTTCATAAATTTTTATTGGTATATTAGATATTAGATATTATCGCAAAAAAAATAGTTGACCAGGGCTTTTTCGAAATTTAAAAAAAAGGAAAGCCACATATTTTAAATTGTAGAATTATTTTTTACAGAATATACCTTAAAAATATTTATATTTAGTCAAACAAATTTTTTTAAAATTTATTTAGCCAAATAATATATTTTGTCTAATTAATCCAGTGCCAAAATAGAGAAGAAAACTAAAAAATAATGAATATGATTTACGGTTTTTACAGGCTTATCTGTCTTTCACTTATCTTTTCACTGTAATGCTGGGTTAGATAAAATATGATTAGTTTGCCGATTAAAATTTTGATAGAATTATTTAGCAAATTATAAATTTTTTAAAGATCAATTTAAAAAAAGTCTGATAGTAGATTATGCAACTAATCTACTGAAGAACTAGTTTTCTCTTACCTATCCCATCAATTTTTTTTTTTTAAATAACAAAAACTCAATTTGTGTTTTATGAAGGTTTTTAACTTTTGAACTAGGTGTTGGCTTAAATGGGCCAGCATCCTGCCCTGTGGCGGGAGGCTATGTGGGCCGAGTAATGTTCGAAATGGCGTGAGGCTGGGTTGGGCCGAGTCATGTTCGAAGTGGCGTGAGGCCAGGTTGGCCGAGTCACAATCGAGACCCGTAGGCGCTGTTTCTGTACGCTTTAAGTGAATTGATTGCGTATTTCTAATAGCTCGAGTTTTTGGGATTAATGGTTAACGCCAACGATCCGACAAGTGGTATCAGAGCCAGAGGTCACGGGTTCGATTCCTATATGCTGCAAATGTGTGGAGGTGCTAAAGGGGGAATTGTTGGCTTAAATGGGCCAGCATTCTGCCCTGTGGCGGGAGGCTATGTGGGCCGAGTTATGTTCGAAATGGCGTGAGGTTGGGTTGGGCCGAGTCATGCTCGAAGTGGCGTGAGGCCAGTTTGGCCTAGTCACAATCGAGATCCGTGGGCGCTGTTTCTGTACGCTTTAAGTGAATTAATTGCGTATTTCTAACAGTTCGAACTTTTGGGATTAATGGTTAGCGCCAACGATCCGACAACTGGTACATTCCAAAATAACTCTGACTCTAACATCTTTACCCTTGGCCATGAACCTCCTTTAGATTTTGGATCGATTTGAGGATTGTTGGCTTAAATGGGCCAGCATCCTGCCCTGTGGCGGGAGGCCATATGGGCCGAGTTATGTTCAAAGTGGCGTGAGGTAAGGTGGGCCGAGAAAATTTTGGCTTCATTTGGGATGTAATGTAACATTTTGCATATCGCGATGAGTCGGTTATAATATATTTTTCTGCGGTCCTATCAGAGAACGTAGCTTTTAGCTTTTATCTGGAACAACTACTTTACTTATTAAGGCTTAGGCTTTGTTTGGGATTGCGGGTGCGGTGGAAATCGGCATATTGCGATGAGTTGGTTACGATATATTTTTTGCGGTCTCATCGTAGAATGCATAAGTATATCCCTATATGCTTTTTCCTCAACTCCATTTTATCTAATAACGTTAGAGATGTCTCAATACCAAACTAAGCCTTAGTCCAATAGCTAAAATATTCTAGTAACTTAATCATTAATTAGGGTCCCCACAATCCTAACACACTATAAAATTGACCCACAAAATGTTTGTCTTATACTAGGAACTTCCGCTTAGATCAATTATTAAGATCGACTTAATAAAAATATACTTAAACATTATGTTACTAACTCGAACTAATTAATGATCATTATCTTATGCTCACGATTCCATCATCCTACTCACGCGTAAGTTTTAAGTCCAAATAGGACACGTTTTGAGTCAAAAGTTTAACCAAAAAAGTGTATATATGAGTATAAAATTTTTGTACATGGCTATACGCATTTTGAAGGTCAAANTTAATTTTTTTAATTAAAATATGAGTTAAAATTTAAAAATTAAATATATAATTTTAAATTTTAATTTAAACCTAAATTAAAAATTAAAATTTAATCAAGTATTTCGAATCTAACGTATGAATTTGAATTTAAATTAAATTTTAATTTATATAAAGTTTTATTCAAATTTTATTTCAAACTTAAATTAAATTTATGGATTCAAATTAAAATTTAAATTGTAATTTTAAGTTTGAATTTGAATAAATTAAAATTTAGTTTCATATTTTGAATTATCCACTCAACTTCAAAGTTTATTTTTTTTTTAAAAAATAGATTTAAAATTTTGACATTATTTCAAAATTTTGATGTAAATTTTTAATATTTAATTTTTAATTTGAATTTAAATTAATATATTATAAAGATAATGTTAGTATATTAATTTGATTACGTTTTTTATATCCACCTGAACCAAACACTGATAATGGAAATGATTTATTCCGATTTCGATTCAGGTGATGAACCAAACAGAATTAGGTAATGAGTCATTCCGATTCCGATTCCAGCTTATTTTGATTCCGATTCCGATTGCGATTCCGACTCCGACTTCGAACCAAACACGCCCTAAGTCTTAATTTGGTATTGGGATAAAAGCATATAAGGATATGCTTCTGCGTTCTTCGGTGGGACAACAGAAAATATATCATAATCGACTCATCGCGAAACGCAATATTACATACAGAAACAAACAGAGTACTTTTTTTATCATACTTTTTCACCATCCGTAACGCAATTTATCTGCAATCCCAAACAAAACCTCAAACTTGTCTACTAATCTTAACTATAACTTTTAATAAAAAAATATATAATCAAGAAGAAAAGATAAAGTACTTTGTGCACATTACTGTACTACATGCATGTACAAAAATTTGGAGCTATACAATAAATGAAAGAGGGGAATGGTCTAGGAATTTCATTTAATAAGACAAGCTCGAACCATTGTACATGCATGGGAAGAATCCTGTCTCCATTGAATTTATTCGGTAGACCATGTTCACCACATCATCCGTGGACCACTCTCTCGCATTGCTGTGCGTCAAAAAATAGACGTAAATATTACAATATTCGCATCTCAAGATATGTTTTTCAAGACAAATTTTTACAACGTTTCTAGCTTTTTTAATCCTAAAAATTCAAAGAAGTTGTCAAAAATTCCAGATGGATATAAGTTTAGATCTTAAAACTTGTTTGGAAGTGAAAAGTCGGAGTTTGAACTCAGGAGGAGCACAAAGAACTCGTGTTGTTTCAGGAGAATTTGGTGTGAGTAGCATGTCAAATTGCAAGAGATCAGGAATGACAATTTGCATGAGTCATGAGTCGAAACGGTATGAACGATATTTTTAATATTTTCTGTTCTACTTTTAGATTTAGAACTTTTTAATAGACCGGAGATGTAGATATAAGTTGAGTGCAGAAAAATTAAATAAGAATAGAAGCCTGATGAGATCCGTATTTAGAACGTTATGTTTTGATAGTATATAAAAATAAGGATAATTTTATATAGCTTTCTGTAAACATATCGATTATCAAATATGTCTATACAAAGTTCAAATTTTCAGATTTATCTCTCAAAAACTCCTAACCATTTTAAATAATACTTCTGCTGTTAACGTCCGTTAGAAAAATATATTAATCATGAATAAAATACTTAATCTTGACTAGTGACTTAGATAAGTTGACCTTTTTATCCCTCTGATATTATATACATTCTTTTCTCAGTCAAAATCCTAGTTCGGTCAAAATTCTATTAATGAAAACTCTTCTTCCTCTTTTTCTCTCTCCTTCATGCTAGTTTTAAATTTGTAACTAGAATTTTTCCGTCCACATTCATCTACGATACATGCTGTTCGCTCATGTCGAGCGCTGGAAATAAGTATTATATAAGTAAAGGAGAAAGGGGGTAAGAGAAGAGGTAGAAAAGAGCTTGCGACAATAGTAGATTAGATTAGTTTTTATAGAGGAAGAAGATGATCATTCAATTTTTTTTTGGAAGGACATTTAAGTACGATTCTAATAAGAGAAACTTTTAGAGGAACATATTTGTAATGACAAAAATTGACATTTCACTTATCTTCTGTTAAAAAATAAATACTAAGCTAACGGTGATAAATTAGAGGAGCAAATAAGAATATCACCGGATTTTGAAGGAATAAATTTAAAATTTTGAACTTTATAGGAATATATCTGCTATTCGGCTGTATGAAAAAAATTTTATGCAGCTCTGGGGGCAATGCAGTGGTGGGGCATGATGGAAATCACAATATAAATGCGGAGCAAAATAGTTTTTTTACATCTAAACTAATTGGAATTAGATATTTAACCCATAATTTACCACTATTTTCTAATAGTACATATATTTTTGGGAATAAATTTGGGAAGACAGACTTTTGCACTAGGGGTGTCATCGAGCTGAACACGAGCGAGCTGAGGTCGGCTCGTG
>NW_017893574.1:0-39944 GCF_001540865.1 Ananas comosus
GGATGACTTCTTGTACTTGTGCGACGCCGTGCAAATACAGGGGAGACTCTGTCCATGTGAACAGTGGATTTTCTGTATTTGTGGCGGATCTGGCATACTCTGGGGTCAGGTTTTCAAAAAAAAAAAAAAAAATTCAGACGCTTTTCCGCTTTGTTTTAAACTGAAAAGGGACCCCGGGGCGTGACATCACATCGAAGATAAATGACGGTAAATAAAGTGTGTTTCACAATATATATATATATATATATATATATATATATATATATATATATGTAAATATATTTGGATCATGAAATATAAAATAAACCAGTGATTGAAGTTTCCGAGAAGGCATGTGTCGTTGTTTCTTTTGCCTCTAATGAAATCAGAAGTAGAAAATGCAAAGCAATAAGATGGAATTGATTTCACATCCTCTGTTGTTTCAATAATTTTTGTCCATCTATTAATCTGCACCATGTACTTGCGGTCTACAACTTTATATTTTTCTCTGCTTGGTACGACGTTGAAGTTTTCAATAATATATATTGTTCCTTCAGAGAGCAACGGTTTGAAATGTTGTACATCATGTTTTCGAACAGTAGCTTGCATTGAATATCCCTACAAAAGCAAAAGTTCAATTTTATATAAGTAATAATCAACATGAAATTCTATTAAAAATATGTATGTAAGAAATGATGACCTTTTCATCTATGATAAGACAGTCTAGGCTCATAATCTCATTTTTAAGTTGTGGTATTGTTGATTCCCAGATTCTACTAACTTTAATTTTGATTTTACTTCGCAGCTGCTGTGAAGTCAAATGCTCCAACGGTAAAAATTCCATTTCATGTTGTTCTGCAAAATATCAAACAATGAATAATTAAGTAGTACAATATAATAAATTAATTCTATTCATTAGTGCTTGAATAATAGCATGATATCGAATTGAACTTACCACATGATTCAGGAAATGCTTATCATTGGTTCAAATCATCAAAAATTTCACTATAAACAATATTTTGTGTATATCCTTCCAAATGCTTTTCTTTATCTTCAATTAGGATTCTTATTCCATCACGTGAGGTGACTCGAGAAATAGCAACGTAAAGCTGACCATGTGAGAACACTGGTCTTGGCAGATAAAGTCGTACCTTCTGTAATGTCTGTCCCTGACTTTTATTAATTGTCATAGCGTAACACAAACGAACTGAAAATTGTCTTCTTTTCAAGGTAAAAGGCCATTTTGTCTCCGTCACATTCATTACAATGCGAGGAATACAGACTTTTTCACCTGCATGGTTTCCAGTAAAAATCTGCGCCTCAATAATCCTCGCAGTTAATGGAGTAATAACTTGTCACGCCCCGGGACCGGCCGAGGCCCTCCCGGTAGCGTGTCCAGACCCGCCATATGTCTACACATATAAGGCGTCTAGAGTAAAAGCGGAAGTAAAAGCGAGAAGTAATAGAAACGAATGAGCAACAACTAGTGATATCAGAGTAGTATGATTCTATCTTCTATAACAATTGGAAAAGAGCATAACTAAACAATAAAAGTGAAACATACGTAGTACAATATCTGCTTCTAGTACAAAAATGGTGGTCTCTATACATATACGGGTACAACTCTCAACCTCTCACAAAAAGAAAACACGAGAGGTAGACCACCTATCGAACGATCCCTCGGTAAGCACGCTAGCCCGAGGCGATACCCTTTCCGCGATCCCTGGCCTCTCCCTGCGTGGAAGGCTCTGAAAAACATCGAGAGAAAGAGGGCGTGAGAACTATAATTTATAGTTCCCAGTGGGCAATTACTGACCTCAGCTCATGCTCCACTAGGCCCCAAAAATAAGGGTAAGCAACGATAATAATAATAAGCAATAAGGAGCATGAAAATGAACTGCTGAAAGAAAGCATAATTGAAATGCTAGTCTACTGTGTCTCAAGTAAGCATGATGTCGACCAAAATGTACATCTATCTATCATTACAATTAAGTCCAATGGCACTAGTTTAATGTTGTTAACCTTTGTCAATGCATGATGTAGAAGTTCTATCATGGCAACCAAGTATACTACATGTCTCACACTATGCTAAAAGCATGTAAATGTAATCCAACTACTAAGTCTATCTAGTAGTGATCATTCATTCTCAAACCGTGTCGATTTTCATTTCCAATTAAGGATCTACCCAAGGTAGTCCGGCTTGTGCCGCCTAAGTGCCTGTGGTAGCCCGACATTCCTACCCATGGAATGTGTCTGTCCCACTCGACCCCGTAGGCGTCTCAATACCGCACGAGCGAACAAAAGTCGCATAGGCCAACTCCGGAGTGCCGGCTTGTGGGGAGCGACCCTCACAAGCATGTGCGAATGAGCACAAATGGCAAACAAGCAAGGTCACTGTCTCAAGTACCCAATCCTCATGTCTCTAACATGGTATAGTCGCTAGCATCCCGAAGGTCTAGTTCAAAGTCATAATGTGAAGTCCCAACACACACTTGCTTAGTGCCTCTTTATGACACTTAAGCTCCACAACTAATCATGTTCCAATTAAGACATTAACATTAATGCTCACTATGCCCCGGGCCCCAATGCCTCTTCATGACATTGGCCCAATCTCACATATCATCTAAGTCCCTAAGCCTCTCTAGGCTTCCAAAAATCCCTAATGTCACATCTGGTATATAGTTTGAATGCATGAAAGCAAGGTTCGTTTTCATAATAGGGATTATAATTTCAAGTCTCAACTAGAATGCTAGGCCACACATGCATGCTCTCTACTATATAGAGGTCCCAAAATTTACTACACATAACCTATGCATGTTAAGCATTCTAAAATTCATAATAAATACATTTAACATGAAAATGCAAGAATTTCAACTTTACGAAACATTTAACACCAAATATGAGCATTTCTCATATTGTATGCTAGGCCAAACCCACCGAACCGTCGCGTGCTCCTTCGATTCGTCGAACGGAGTTGTCCACGAGCCTCAAGATACCCTAAAAGTGATCAGCGAAGAGATACGAGAGTATTACGACCAACCATGAGATCAAACATCAATCTAGAAGCAAATAGGGCCAAAATTCACCTCAAGAGAAGAAATCTCTTCTAAAGCTCCAAAAGAGAGCTAGAACCCTTCCAATCCAAGCCCAAGGAAGGTTCTAAACCAATCAATCTAGCCCCAAAAGCCCTAGATCAAAAAGCCCCAAAAATCAACCCTAATACCCAAAACTAGGGTTTCATATGGTAAAATCTACCAAATCAAGGATCAAAGGGTAGAATCCAAGTACTAACCTCCCAAGATGCCTCCAAACAAGCTCCAAATCTTCTAGGGTTGAAGATTGGTCCACCACCAAGCTCTACAAGCAAGCTCCAAGCCTTGCAAAGGTGGAAAAGAGAGAAAGGGGTTGAGCTCCAAGCTCCCTCAAGCTAGCTCCTCTTCTTCTTCTCCTCCTTCTTCTTCTTCTTCTCTCTCTAGAAAGTGTAGGGAGAGGGTGAGAATGAGAAAATGAGAGAGGGAAGAGGAGGAAATGGCTAATAAGCCCATCTAGTGTAACAAAATCCGGAGAGGCCCCTCAAAAACTCAAATTTACATCAGCCCGAACTGGGCAGTTTTCGCCCAGAGGGACCGGTCTCTCCCCAGCAGGGACCGGTCTCTCGCTGCGAACCCGAAAAACCAGCGTTCGGGAACCGGTCTCTCCCTGTGCGGGACCGGTCTCTCACTGCGTAGACGCGCTCGGGGACCGGTCTCGCCCGCCAGGGACCGGTTGCCTCAGGGTTGCCGCAACACTGTTCACTGGGGGACCGGTCTCTCCTTCCAGGGACCGGTCTCCGAGAGTAAAAACTCTCAGGACCAAACCAAAACTCAGGTTTTCGAACTTTTCAGGTCGGAAAACATTCTACAACCCTCCACCAAGTGTGGAAAAGTTCGAAATACATCCAAACACTCGAACCTCGCAATTTGCAAAGGTCCAGTGTGTTACATAACTAACCGAGTGCCATTACACAATCCTGCACTTTGGTTGATATTACGTAGTAACATTATTGGAGACCCTATTTTCAATTTAAGTTCATGATTAGGAACACCATTGAACTTCAGAGAATTTAAAAAGTCAACAGGATAAAGAACATCATTATCGTCATTATTTATTGATGATTTACAAATTGAATCAGAACTCATGTAAATCTTCTCTTCATTTGGCAACAAAGAAAGAACATATTTGTTTATCTCATCAGCTGTTTCATTCATTGGCGTAATTATAGCTCTATCTCTTAAGTATGTAACTTCACCGTAGTTTTCTTGGATGTCCCCATATATAGTAGAAACGATATCTTGAATGCCATCTCCACTATTTTTTATGAGCAAATCATCAGGTATTTTTATCCAAGAAGCTTCTTCTTCGTTGTCTAGTTTAATTGCATCTAATTTACCATCACCCAAGTCCAATGTCCATTTAGCAAAATTTGCTAAGCTTTCTTTTGACACGTCATTAAATGGACTCTTTAGCAGCCTCATATTAGTAGACAAACGGAAGACTTTACAATCATTCCAAATGTATGACTTAGTGATCGATGCATTAACTATATCTTGCCTTGACCTACTAACAATGACAGGAAGTATTTGCTGAAAATCTCCTCCGAACACTATAGTTTTACCGCCAAATAACCGCTGGTCAGTTTTTCCATCATCTGATTGTAAAATATCTCTCAATGTTCTATCTAAAGATTCGAAACTGTTTCTGTGATTCATCGGCGCTTCATCCCATATAATCAAGCTAGTATAAAAAAGCAATTTTGCAAGTTGGGTCCTTTTTTCACTTCACATGTTGAGTAATCATCCAATTTTATAGGAATTTTAAATCTTGAATGAGCCATGCGCTGTGACACCCTAATAGTCCCACATCGGATGGGAAAGGAGTTGTCATTCGGTTTATAAGAGACTTAGACACTAGTAATAATAACTGGGCTTAAGCATTTTGGGCCGGTGGTTGGGCCCAACGAGTTATTATTGCTAGTGGGCTGGGTCGTTACATTTGGTATCAGAGCCGGTTCACCAGCTGGACATGTGTGGCGAGTCTCGGCTGAGCTAGGGCCTGGATGACAGGCTAGCGAGACGAGNGGATCACCACGCTACTCGACTCCAGTCATTAACGGGTGACCCTTGATATCTAATATCAAGAGTGCGGGAGAAAAAGAGCTACAAAAAGTCTCGGAAGGTGAGTCCCACTCCGGTCCCTGGCGCCCTTCCCTCAACGAAGCTCGATCGAAGGGAACTCCTGCTAAGCGATCCACCAGATGGAGAGCAACATAAAATAAAACTTCTCCAACTCTCAACATGGGCATGTACGTATCTCTGGTGGTAAAAACATGATCTCTAACAATGACATGATGAATACCAAAGAAATAAACTGATCGAAATAATAGATCGAAATGAAACCACATCTACAATCGTGAAATGAGCGAGACTATAGTAATCAACAACCAATGAAGTGAGAAAGATAAACAGGATAATGAACGAAAATGAAGGCGAAAATAAGATCTGCGGAATATACACATCTGTATACCGCCCAGACCCGTGCGATGGCCCTCCCGGAGGCGGCCAGGGCCCCGCACTGTCTATACATAGTTGTGACAGGTCATACGTGAAACAATCATACAAAACCGTTCTAGAGCATGCTTCTATCAATCTAAAAATTCCTTTTTTGAAGTTTATGGTGTACCCACCAAAGTATGAAAAAGTAAAATCATGGAATACCAAATTCATCATAGTTCCCCAAAAGAAAAGGAGTAAGTAACGTAATAGCAATAAGCAATAAAAAAAAAGAGCATGTAATAAACTGCTGAAAGAGAGAGCATAAGTAAAATGCTATACTACTATATCCCTCATAAGCACGATGTCAAAATGTTGTACATCTATTCTATCATATGGAAAAGTAACCAATAGCAATAGTTTACTGTTACAACCCTTTATTCATACATGATGTATAAGCTCTATCATGGCAACCAAGCATACTGTGATGGAATAGGTAACTGTCAAGTATACTACATGTCTCAACCCTAGGCTACATGCATGTCAATGTAATCCAACTACTAAACCTGTCTAGTAGTGATTGTTCATTCTCAAACCGTGTTGATTTCCATTTTCAATTAGGGACCTACCCAAGGTAGTCCAGCTTGTGCCGCCTAAGTGCCTGTGGTAGCCCAACATCCCTACTCTTGGAATGTGTCTGTCCCACTCGACCCCGTAGGCTTCTCAATACTGCACGAGCGAACAAAAGTCGCGTAGGCTAACTCCGGAGTGCCGGCTTGTGGGGAGCGACCCGCACAAGCATGTGCGAATGAGCACAAATGGCAAACAAGCAAGGTCACTGTCTCAAGTACCCAATCCTCATGTCTCTAACATGGTATAGTCGCTAGCATCCCGAAGATCTAGTTCAAAGTCATAATGTGAAGTCCCAACACACACTTGCTTAGTGCCTCTTTATGACACTTAAGCTCCACAACTAATCATGTTCCCATTAAGACATTAACATTAATGCTCACTTTGCCCCGGGCCCCAATGCCTCTTCATGACATTGGCTCAATCTCACATATCATCTAAGTCCCTAAGCCTCTCTAGGCTTCCAAAAATCCCTAATGTCACATCTGGTATATAGTTTGAATGCATGAAAGCAAGGTTCATTTTCATAATAGGGATTATAATTTCAAGTCTCAACTAGAATGCTAGGCCACACATGCATGCTCTCTACTATATAGAGGTCCCAAAATTTACTACACATAATCTATGCATGTTAAGCATTCTAAAATCCATAATAAATACATTTAACATGAAAATGCAAGAATTTCAACTTTGCGAAACATTTAACACCAAATATGAACATTTCTCATATTGTATGCAAGGCCAAACCCACCGAACCGTCGCGTGCTCCTTCGATCCGACGAACGGAGTTGTCCACGAGCCTCAAGGTACCCTAAAAGTGATCAGCGAAGAGATACGAGGGCATTACAACCAACCATAAGATCAAACATTAACCTAGGAGCAAAAAGGCCAAAATTCACCTCAAGAGAAGAAATCTCTTCTAAAGCTCCAAAAGAGAGCTAGAACCTTTCCAATCCAAGCCCAAGGAAGGTTCTAAACCAACTAATTTAGGTCCAAAAGCCCTAGATAAAAAATGCCCAAAATCAAACCCTAAATCTCAAAACTAGGGTTTCATCACAAGAAAAATCTCAAATCCAAAGTCTAGATGGAGAGAAATGGCTACCAACCTCAAAGAAGCTTCAATCCAAGCTCAATTGGTGAAAATTTTCACTCTTGCAAGCTCCATGTCCAAGCTCCAAGCACCAAGGAAGAAGAGAGGGTGAGGAAGATGCTCCAAGTCCTCAAAAGCTCCAAACTTCTTCTCCTTCCCTCCTTCTTCTCCTTCTCCTTCTTCTCTATCAAGGGTGTAGAGAGGGTTGAGAGGAGAGAAATGGGGAGAGGAGAGAGTGGAGGGGTCATATAGACCCTCTATTGTAACAAAATCCCAAGAGGCCCCTCAAAAATCCAATATTGCAACAGTCCGGTCTGGGCAGTTTTCGCCCAGAGGGATCGGTCTCTCCCCAGCAGGGACCGATCTCTCGCTGCGAATCCGAAAAACCACCGTTCGGAATCGTTCTCTTGTGCGGACGGTCTTCACTCGTAGCGCACGCTCAGGGACGGGTAATCGCACGCCAGGGACGGTTGCTCAGGGATTGCGCATACATGTCACTGGTAGGACCGTCTCTTTCAGGGAACACCGGTTCGAAGGTAAAAATCTCAGGATCAAACCAAAACTCAGCGTTTTCGAATTTTCAGGTGGGGAAAAATTCTCAACCTCCACAAGTGTGGAAAGTTGCAATACATCCAAACACTCGTAACCTCAATTTGCAAGTCCAGAATCCAGTGGTTAAATAACTAAGCGGTGCCATTAGACAATCTGCACTTTGGTTGATTATGTAGTAGTAAAGTTATTGGACATCATATTTCAATTTAGTTGATGATAGGAACACATGACTTTAGGATTTAAAAATTAACGGATAAAGAAATATATATCGGTCATTATTATTGATGATTTACAAATTGATAGATACTCATGTAATATTTCTCTTATTTTGGCAAAAAAAAACATATTTGGTTTTTCATCAGATGTTTATTCTTGGTAATAAAGCTTATTCTTAAGGTATGTAACTTCCGTATGTTTCTTGGATGTCGCCGCAATATGGTAGAAACGATATTTGAATGCCATCAGTCCACTATTTTTATGCAGCAATCATCAAGTATATTTTTATCAGAGGCTTTCTTTCAGTTGTTGGTTTTATTGATCTATTTTACTCACAAGTCCAATTGTCATTTAGCAAAATTTGCTAGTTTCTTTTGAACTGGGATAAATGGACTCGTTTCAGCCTATATTAGTAGACCAAACGGAGATGTACATCTTCAAGTGATGACTTAGGTGACGACTGCATTAACTAGTTATCTGTGCTTGCCTATTAAAATGACAGGAAGTATTTTGTTAAATGCTCCTGGACACTATAGTTTTACGCCATATAACGACTGGTCGTTTTTCATATACTGATTGTATATCTATCAATGTTTATTCTAAGATTCGAACTGTTTTGTGATTTATCCGCGTTTATCCGCAATAATCAAGTGCTGTATAAAAAGCAATTTTGCAAGTTGGGTCTTTTTTACTTCATGATTGAGTATATCATTTTATAGGTTTTAATTTGATGAGACATGCGCGTGGAACCATAATAGTCCAACTCGATGGGAAGGAGTTGTATTCGGTTTTAAGGAGACTTAAACCTTAGTAATAATAACTGCGTTAGGCATTTTTGGCGGGTGGTGCACCAACGATTATTATTCTAGGGCGGTGGGTCGTTAATTGTATCAGAGCGGTTCCAAGCTGGACATGGTGGCGAGTATCTCTGAGCTAGGCTGGAATGAAGAAGTGCGAGACGAGTATCACATCGCTGGTGATTTGGCTGTGTGTATGATTTGACTGACAGAGACTAGCGGCTTAACAGGAGGAGTATGTACCCAATGTCCCAATAGGATGTGAAGGGGTTGGTCAGTTGGGTTATAGGAGCTTAGCATGCGTATAATAACTGGGCTTAAGCATTTTGGGCCGGTGGTTGGGCCCAACGAGTTATTATTGCTAGTGGGCTGGGTCGTTACATGCGCCCACCAGGAAGTAACAGTGAGGCAATTCTAGATGAAGCAACAGCTAATACAATCTTTCCTTCTGAACATAGTTTAGAGATAATTGTCTGCCAAAGATAAGTTTTTCCTATCCCACCATGTCCGTACAGGAAAATCACATGCCCTCTATTTTCATAAACAGAAGTCATAACAAAATCATATACAGTCTTTTGCTCTTCATTCAATCCCTTAAACAATTCAGTGTGTTCTGATTTCAAAGCATCTACATCATAGTCTAATTCTTCTCTCAACAATTTATTAGTCATATCGTCCACAACTATTCTATTTGGAATCGGAAGGTTAAATTGTGCGAGTGAAGTTGAATTTTGATTGAATAATACTTCCAATTCAAATAAGACATTATTTTGTAGCTCAACTTCAGACATGCGAATCTCACGAACTCCTAATACTTTCTTTAATGTATATACAATATCAACAGTAAACATTTGCCAAAATTCATTCCACAGGTTCAGTGGGTCAGCAACTTCACAAAATATGACTAATGTAACAAAAAGTTGTCTCAAATCAGTCGCCGAAGACCAATGAGAAGCTTCCTCTAGTGCTTGATGCCATTCCATGTCATCACCAAGCAATCCAAGAGCATCACACGCAGCACGGTAAGTTTCATACACAACACCGTCAACATTTCTGATTTCGATGTAATTTCTTGGACCTCTAACTTTATTTAGAAGCATTCTTAGAAAATAGAGTTCACCCGCATTTGGATGGATATAAATAATTCTTCCAATTCAATTTCCTCTCTTACGTCTTGTCCATATCTTTTCAGTTGAATGCCAAACCCATTTAGTAGGAAATTCTGCATATGTTAGCTCGCGTGCATCATCATCATATTTTGAATTTGTGACCATCCACTCAGTAAACATTGTTTTCTCAACATTATTTCTATTCAAAACATCGACCAAGTTGTGACTTTCATGATATGTGATAGTATTCATCATCGGCAAATGCAACGTCAAACGTTCAACTGAAGGATCTCTACAATGTATATCAAATTGGTATAATCTCCAAACAGCTTCGTACGCTGATAAATATCTACAGTCCAAATACCTCTTGATCTCATCAACTTGTTTATTTTGTCTGTTAGTCTCACGCCCCGGGACTGGCGGAGGCCCTCCCGGTAGCGTGTCCAGACCCGCCATATGTCTACACATATAAGGCGTCTACAATAAAAGCGAAAGTAAAAGCAAGTAGTGGGACAAATAGAAGAAGTGAAATAACTAGCAACTAATGATATCAGAGCGAGTATAGTTCTAACATCTACACCAAAGTAAAGAAGTAAAGCTAGACAATAAAAAGAGTCATAAGTAGTACAATATCTGTCTCAAAGGTACAAAAGTGGTGGTCTCTAGTACACTGGTAAAACTCTCAACCTCTCGCAAAAGAAATATAAATCGAGAGGTAGACCACCTAGCAACTCGTCCTCGAAGGAAGCTAGCTCGAAGCAACTCCCTTCCCGCGATCCCTGGCCTCACCCTGCGTGGAAGGCTCTGAAAAACATCGAGAAAAAGAGGGCGTGAGAACTATAATTTATAGTTCCCAGTGGGCAATTACTGACCTCAGCTCTATGCACCACTAGGCCCCAAAAGAAAAGGGTAAGTACAATAATAATAGCAATAATGACTGCGATATAAAGGCATAATTAAAATGCTAAATTACTAAACTCAAGTATAAACGATGTCATGGTGATGTACATCTACGATATCAAAATAGTAAGTCATTAACCTTTATGAATACATTATGCATAAGTTCTGTCATGGCAACCAAGTATGCTTTAATGCAAAAGGAGACTATCAAGTATACTACATGTCTCAACACTATGCTAAAAGCATATAAATGTAATTCAACTACTAAACCTATCTAGTAGTGATTAACCATTCTCAACACCGTGTCGATTTCCATTTCCAATTAAGGACCTACCAAAGGTAGTCCAGCTTGTGCCGCCTAAGTGCCTGTGGTAGCCCAACATCCCTACTCTTGGAATGTGTCTGTCCCACTCGACCCCGTAGGCTTCTCAATACCGCACGAGCGAACATAAGTCGCGTAGGCTAACTCCGGAGTGCCGGCTTGTAGGGAGCGACCCTCACAAGCATGTGCGAATGAGCACAAATGGCAAACAAGCGTAGTCGATGGCTCAAGTATCCAACCCTCATGTCTCTAACATGGTATAGTCACTAGCATCTCGAAGATCTAGTTCTAAGTCACAAATGAAGTTCCAACATTCTCTAGGTCTAGTGCCCCTTTATGACACTTAGACATTTAATGTTTAAGCATGTTCCACATTCCTCAATGGTCCTATCCACTAGGTTCACACATGTCCCGAGCTCAATGCCGCTTGATGACATTAGCTCTCTAGTTCACATACCTTCTAGTTCAACACCTCTAAATGGCAATTTTGTCATCTTTCATGTCACAAGTAAACTTAAGTTTAAATGCATGAATCCGAACTCATTTACACTATAGAAGCATGAAACCAAGTCTCATAAAGAATGCTAAATACAACCATAGATCTCCCAAGCAACTCTCTACTACATAGAGGTCCAAAATTTCATCATATGTAACATATGCATTTTAAGCATTCTAAAAATCATAATAAATACATTTAGTATGAATATGCATGCTTTTCCAATTTACGGAACATATATAACCATATGTGAGAATTTCTCATATTATAGGCTAGGTCAAACCCACCGAACCGTCGTGTAGTGCCTCGTCTCGCCGAACGAAGTTGTCCACGAGTCTCAAATCACCCTAAAAGTATTGAGCGAAGAGATACACGGGCATTACGATCATCTATAAGATCAAACATTAACAATTATAGCACAAGGGCTAAAACTCACCTAATGAGTGGAAAATCTCTCCCAAGCTCCAAAAGAGAGCTAAATCCCTTCCAATCCAATCTAGGGAAAGGTTCTAATCCAAAAGATTTAGCCCCAAAAGCCCTAGAATCAAAATGCCCAAAATAAGCCCTAATTCTCCAATCTAGGGTTTCATCTTGAATCCATCAACAAAAATCAAATCTAGAGGGAGAGAGCAAGTAGATTACCTCTTAGAAGCTCCAATCCAAGCTCTAAACTCTCCAAGTCCAAGGATCTCCCCTCAACAAAGCTCCAAAACAAAGCCCCAAAGGTGGAAAAGCCTCCAATCAAGAAAAAGAAGCAAAAGAGAGGTTTAATCTCTTAAAATCCTACCAAAATCCAAATAGATCAAAAGGAAATCAAAGAGGGCTCCCTTACCTCTCCTTTTGCTGGTCCCAAGCTCAGGAGAAGACCCCTAGGGCGTGGGGGGTACTAATAAGAAGTCCACAATCGCAAAAAGCCCCCTGCAGTTCAAACTGCACGAAATCAGCCCCGTTGTACTGGTACACGGGCTCTTGTACCGGTACAAGGTCCACGAAATCCAAACCCGAGGCTCGGGTTGCTGGGCTCTGCGGCTCTGTACCGGTACAAGCTCCGATGGCTGTACCGGTACAACCATCAACCTTGTACCGGTACAAGCACAGCCTTGTACCGGTACAAGCCTACCATAACTCAATCCGAGAGTCAGCCAAATCCCGTTTTTCTTCGAGTTTTGGTACAAGGCTTTGTATCGCAAATCTCGGGACACGTGCCATAGGTCGGAACACAGTCAAAGACCCACCAGAAAATCTGGAAAAGCTCAGAACACGGCCAATCACTCGAACCTCGCAATTTGCAAAGGTCCAGTGTGTTACAGTTAGAGTCACCATTACTGCACTCATAGTTGTGTTCTATAACAGCTCTTGTTCTATGTAACACACTGGACCTTTGCAAATTGCGAGGTTTGAGTGTTTGAGCTGTGTTCCGAGCTTCTTCACGCTTTGTAGAGGGTCGTAGAAGGTGTTCCGACCTAAAAAGTTTGAAATCTGAGTTTTGGACAAGTCCTGAGAGTTTTACTCTCGGGGACCGGTCCCTGGTGAGAGAGACCGGTCCCCTTGGAACAGTGTTGCGGCTGACTGCGAGGCAATCGATCCCTAGCGGATGAGACCGGTCCCCTAGCGCGACTACGCGGGGAGAGACTGATCCCGAACGTTGGTTTTGCGGGACGAACCGAGAGACCGGTCCCAGGCAGGGAGAGACCGGTCCCTCTGGTCGAAATTTGCCCAGTCCGGGCTGATGCTTTGGTTGTTTTGTTGAGGGGTTTTTCTGCCATTGTTACATCTCTTGAGGGTATAGAGAGGGGCAGGGCTCTCTCCCTCTCTCATTTCCCTCACTTTTTCTCATCTTTTTTTCTCTTTCTCTCTCAAGAAGAAGAAGAAGAAGAAGAAGAAGAAGAAGGAGGAGAAGAGGAAGACCAAGCTTGAGGACTTGGAGCTTTTCCCTCTCCCTCTCTTCCCACCTTGTTGGTGCTTGGAGGCTTGGACTTAGAGCTTACTAGAGAGGAGATCTTCACTCTTGGAGCTTAGTTTGGAGCTTCTAAAGAGGTTTGTTGCACATTTCTCTCCTCTAGACCTAGTTTTGGTAGTTTTTGGGAGATGAAACCCTAAGTGGAAAATCTAAGGTTTATTTGGGGCTTTTTGATTTAGGGCTTTTTGAGCTAATCTAATTGGATTAGAACCTTGGTTTAGGTTGCTTTGGAAGGGATCTAGCTTCCATTTGAGCTTTGGAAAGGGATTTCTACACTATAGGTGAGATTTTGGCCCTTTTGCTTAGTAGTTTAATGTTTGAGCTTGTAGTTGATCGTAAGGTTCATTTAACCTTTGTTTTTATGCCTCTAGGGTACTAAGAGGCTAGAGGACACCTTCGTTGGAGCTTACGAAGGGTTTCGAGACGGTTCGGTGGGTTTGACCTAGCCTAGCATATGAGAAATTCTCATATCCTATGTTTTATGCTTCGTAAAGTAGAAATTCATACATTTTCATGATACATGTAATTATTGTGAATTTTAGGATGCTTAACATGCCTATATTATGTGTGGTGAATTTTCGGACCTCTATGTAGTAGAGAACTAGCATGTGGAACTTGTACAAGATTGGCATCCTATTGAAACTTGGAATTATAATTCCTATTGTGAAAATGAGCATTACTTTCATACATTTGAAGCTATTCCTACTTGAGACTTAAAGGATCTTAGCAAGCCATAAAGACGTTCGGGGACTTGTACTACTTGAGAATAATTGGGCTAATGTCATAAAGGGGCATTGAGCTCGGGTTAAATGAGAACCTAGTAATAATGTTATGAATGGAACATAGATTATGAAACGTGTTAACTTATAACAAACTTAAGTGTCATAAAGAGGCACTAAGCATAGTGAGTATTGGAACATCACTTTGAGACATTGAACTAGATCTTTGAGATGCTAGTGACTTTTACCATGTTAGAGACATGATGATTGGACTTTTGAGACGGGAAATGACAATCACTACTAGATAGGCTTAGTAGTTGGATTACTTTGACATGCTTATAGCATAGTGCTGAGACATGTAGTATACTTGACAGTTTACTTGTTCCATCATAGTATACTTGGTTGCCATGATAGATCATAATCATCGTACATTGATAGAACGGATCATGATATTTACTAGTTGCCATGTTGGGACATATTGTTTTCTGCATTGGACATACTTCACCTTAATAAAGCAAATGTACAACACTTGGACATCATGTTTACTCGCGACATAGTAGCTTAGCATTTTATTTATGCTTTCATAAATGCAATCTATTTACTATTATTGTTGCTTTTTGGACTTACCCTTTTCTTTTGGGGCCTAGTAGTGCATTAAGCTGAGGTCAGTAATTGCACAATGGGAACTATAAATTATAGTTCTCACGCCCTCTGTTTTATGTCTTTTTTCAGAGCCTTCCACGCCGGGAGAGGTTAGGGACCGCGGAAAGGGTATCGCCTCGAGCTAGCTTACTATCGAGGGAAGCGTTGATAGGTGGTCTACCTCTCGTTGTTTTTTTTTTGGAGAGGTTGAGAGTTTTATCCATGTGTAGTGACCACCCTTTTGTGTACCCCCTTTTTTTGAAATAGTTATTGTATAACTTTATGACTCACTTTTATTGTTTAATATATTTCCTACCACTTTATTATAGATGATAGATTTACTCTTGCTTTGATATCTCTATTTGTAGATCATCTCTTTGGTTTTATTTTTTTTCCGCTAATATTGTAGACGCCTTATATGTGCTGACATATGGTGGGTCTGGGCACGCCACCGGGAGAGCCTCCGCTGGTCCCGGGGTGTGACATTCTATCTGAACCCTTATTGATATATTTGAACAGATATTTTATTAACTTTGACTTGTTGCACCATTCGACATTAATATGAGCCTGATATTTAACTATCAATGGCAAATTGTGTGGCACAATATATCTGTTGTCAATATTAATGTTGTTCCTTTTCACAAATCAACCATCATTCCTCTTCCTGTAAATAGTGAATCCATTTTCATCTACGACTGTTTCATTTGTGAACTCTTTTGGAAAATGTTTGGAGCATTGCCCTTTGGACATACACGGTGCTTTAGAATTGACATACCCACATGGCCCATGGATCATAAATTTTGAAACAGTCGAATATCCAATAGGATTAATATCTCTATCTGGTATTTCTGCAGAAATAATTGAATCTATATCCGCACTTGTTGGCAACTTGTGATCTGGGTGTAACCAAACTAAAATGTGCACATGGGGAAGTCCTCTTTTTTGGACTTCAATTGTATACAAATCTAGGAAAAAAAAGTAGAGTAAGAAACAAAAAAAAAATCGAAATATGGACAAAATTATTCAATTCTCACATACCAGCTATACTTCTACCAAAGTAGTTGCCTTTTTTAATATCAGACATTAGGGCTTCAACTTTCATCTTAAAAACCCTACTCACAATATTAGGCCGATCTTCTGGTTTCTATCCTGGAATAAATTGTAAGGCATTTTGTATTTCAGGCCATTGTGCATTACAGGTAAATGTGATGAACAAATCCGGATGTCCACAATGCCTATAAATGGCAATTGCATCTTGGTAATTTTGAATCATATAACGGGGACCGACAGTGAAAGTCGCCGGTAGTATTATCTTTTTACCAATAGCATTGCTATCAATATCGCCTGCATCAACAGCATCCTTAATTCCTTTATAAATTTCTGATCGCAAGTCTATCTGATTTCTCCTGATATAATCAAGACGGTCTTTGTCAATACATGAGAATGCATCGACCAAGTATTGTTGAAAAAGTCTGCCTCCTCTTATTAATGTTTTTCCTTCATTTATTCTATTTTGTATTCTGTAAGCATAAAATTCACGCATTGTAACATATTTTCTAGATCCAATTTTCCTCTTAGAAGTATTAGCATATTTGATGCCAATTCTAAAATCGTCATCTCCATATGGAAATAATATAGGATACTGCATAGCCATGAAAGAAGATGCAGATCACTTATTCGTTTTAGACCTTCCATTTTGTGTTCAACCACAATGTCTCGTTGACGATCAGCACAACCAAAATCACCAATTATTAACCCGGCAATCTTCGAACACGAAGGAGGATTATATTGTAACCCATCAACTTGGCTTCCAATCAATCGCAAACGAATAGGCAAATAATCATGTAGAATGCGGACTTTTGTTACTTGTGTAGGTGTAAGAAAGAGGGTGGACTTGAGGTGAGTTCGTTTTGACGCTAAATTGACGTGAAAATGGATTATTTGGGCCAAGTTGTTTCTACGAGGGACTATTTTGCAAATAGCCAAATTGTGTGGGCTAGAGTGCAAAACTAGGAGTGTTGATCTTATCCCGTCTCTCTCTCTCCCTCTCTCTGATGTTGCAAACGAAAGAGAAAAAGAAAAAGAGAAAGAAAGAAGAGAAGTAGAAGAAGTGGAAGAAGAAAAAGAAAAAGAATTGGAGGTGAGTTATATTGCTTCTTCTCTTTTCCTTTCCTTTCTTTTTTTCTCTTCCTTTTTCCTTTCTTTCTCTTCTCCTTTTCTTCTTCCTTTCCTTCCTCCCTCTTCTTCCCCTGCTGTTGCTACTGCAGCTTTGCTGCCCTGCTGCTGCTCCAGGCTGCCCAGCAGCAGCAGCAAATTGATGCTGCTGCAGGGGCAGCAAGAAAAAGAAAAAGAAAGAAGAGGATGAAGAAAAGAGAAGAAAAGAAAGAGAGAAAATGATAGAGAGAGAGATGGGAAGAAAAGAAGAATGAGATGAAACAGTATGAATGAAGAGGAAGAATGAATTGGATCGAGTAATGCACTTGGCGTGATTCGCACCTCTAACCTTCAAACGATGCTTGCAGGGTATCCAGGAGCGTGAATTAGAACGCATTACTTATCCGGTTAGTTGCTATTTACGGTAATTGACGTTCAAGTAACGTGAATTGAGCTCGTTTGGAAATCTCAATTCTTTGATTGTAATTCGGAATGTTTTGTCGTATTTAGTGTTTTCAGGCAATCGTGAGGTTAGGAAGGGTCGCATGTAGCGCTTCTCTTGCCCGGGACGACGTAGCGAATTGAGGTGGGTTCCGAGTTGCCGAAAACGGCGAATTTCCTCTCATGTCTATTTTGGCACAAGTTAGATACTCTCTATCGATCCTCATGTGAAACTTGAATTGCACATATATCTATTTTCTATCGGTCCTCATTTTGTGAAAATTGAAGCACGAACATGAAATTTAGTATTGAAACATTACTAGTTGAGTTGTGTATTATAGGTATCCTCGATCAGCTGTGTACAGAGTTGAGTTATAGTTATAGGTTTTTCTAGAACACTATGTATCATACTAGTTGCGTTCTCTCCTTATTGTTAATCCATTATAGAAAGTTTACGATATTTGCTCAGTGTTATCGATCCGAATATAAGTATGAGTACGAGGATTAGNGGCGTGTCAAATCATTTTCTCTAAAACGATTTCTTGCCATTCTAAATGATTTTACTAACTCATTGCCACTATCAAGCAATTCCATAAGTCGTTCAACAATATTTCTATCAATTTTTTGTGCGCCATCCGAGGTATGAAATGCATTCATTCTATTCTCAATTTTATTTTCCGTGTCATATATATATAATTGAGTGAATTTGGGCGGTTGTCCATCAACAGGTAGCAAAGAGCCCATTCTATGGTAAATTTGGCCAGTAATTCTGAATACGTAAGGACCCAGCTTTTTATTTATCTCATTGTCAATCTTGGCCCCAATTGATGTAAATGCAAACATGGAATTGTACACACGAATATTTTCTCGAAATTTTGTTGACTCGCTACTACGGCTGTAATTTAGCAAATTGTCCAATAAATCAGGCGTTTCTCGTAATAATGGTAGAGAAACTTTGCCGTTACCGCAACAAAGTGAAAATTGAGGGATCTTTCCATTGTAAGATTTGATCCTTTCTTCATACCAAAGAAGAGCACCACATGACTGGCATTCGTATTCTTGCAACCCAAGGTTCAACTATTCTATATCATGTCCTTTATATGTTGCGGTCTGATATGAGCTTCCTGTAGGTTTATTTAGTGAGTCACCATCTTTTGTATTTCATTTTCGTTTTCTGTGCAATTTATCATTTGATTGATAATTCGAAGGAACATATTCATCATTGCAAGTTGAACTCAACGTGGCAGAGAACCCCACAATATTTCAACGACTATTGAGAAGAGATTTGCGAAGTTTCCTTCTCTGTCTATATATTGCAGAATAATCCATTTATTATTTGTTTGTGTCCTAGAGTTATGCAAAAATGTAAATAGGATACAGTGAAAGGAATAACTTTAACAATCAATGATTAAAGTGAACCAATGTAAAGAGTATGTAGCATTTAATACGATATGATGATTAAAGTGAACCAATGTAAAGAGTATGCAGCAATTAATACGATATGAGTAACAAAAGAATATAAGACAAAACAAATAGATGTAAAGAATATAGTATACTATAAGTAACAAATGAAAAAAAAGACATACCTAATAAATTTTTGTGCAATATAGTTCCTTTGCGCCAATAAACAAATATCTCCCCACAAAATGTAGTTATTGCCTCACAAACACCTCTAAAATAAAGGAAGACAAATACGTAATTAAAATAAGATATAAGTTAAAACCTGATGTTTGAAATATGATTCTTATTTGGATACATGATTATTATTTTGAACTAAAATTTAATTTTCTTTTTGATTCTTGATTAAGATCTGAAAGTTGTAATTTATACTTTTAAATTTTATATATCATATTTGAATTTTAAAATCTTAAATTTTAAATTTTTAAATTTGTTATCTCGATATTTACAACTTTAAGTTTAACGAATAAGTTGCAAATTTCATTTCAAAAATTACTATTTAATTTTCAAAATTAAAGCTATTAAATTTTATAAACAAACAAACTTCAACTTTTAACCGAAATAAAATCTTTAAACCTGAACTAATTAGGTAGAAATTATGTAACACACTGGACCTGTGCAAATTGCGAGGTTTGAGTGATTGGATGTGTTCCGAGCTTTTCCACGCCTTGTGGAGGGTAGTAGAAGGTGTTCCAACCTAAAAAGTTCGAATCCTGGAATTCCAACTAAGTCCTGAGAGTTTTACTCTCGGGGACTGGTCCCTGGTGGGAGAGACCGGTCCCCTTGGAACAGTGTTGCGGCTGACTGCGAGGTAACCGGTCCCTGACAGGTGAGACCGGTCCCCGAGCGCATTTTCGCAGGGAGAGGCCGGTCCCATGCGGGGAAAGACCGGTTCCCGAACATTGGATTTTCAGGGCAGGCTGAGAGACCGGTCCCAGGTCGGGGAGACCGGTCCCTCAGTCCGAAATCTGCCTAGACCGAGCTTTGCACAGGTTGCAAAGTTGAGGGGCTTTTTTGAATTTTGTTACACTAGAGGGCCTATATGGCCATTTCACTTCCTTTTCTCCCTCATTTCACTCTCCCATTTATTTTTAGAGAGAGAAGAAGAAGAAGGAGGAGAAGAAAGGAGAAGGAGAGCTTGTTTGAGGACTTGGAGCTTCACCCTCACCCTCTCTTCTTCCTTTTGGTGGGTTGGAGCTTGCTTTTGGAGCTTGGTGGTGGACCAATCTTCAACCCTAGAGGACTTAGAGCTTGGATTGAAGCTTCCAAGAGGTTGGTAACAAGTTTCTTTCATTAGATTCTTGTTTTGATGGTTTCTTTGAGATGAAACCCTAGAATGAGGTTTTAGGGTTGATTTTGGGCATTTTGGATTTAGGGCTTTTGGAGCTCAATCTCTTGGATTAGAACCTTCCTTCAGGTTACATTAGAAGGATTCTAGCTTTCTTTTGAAGCTTGAGAAGAGATTTTATTCTAGAGATGAGTTCTTTTCACCTTAGTTTGAGTTGGTTAATGTTTGAGTTTAGGGTTGATCGTAAGGTTCGTTTAACCCTTATTCCTACCTCTATAGGGTGCTAGGAGGCTTGTAATATATAGAAAATTCGGAAAATAAATATTGAACTTTAGTCAAATTGACCAAAGTGCGAGGATGGTACACTTCGGAAAGTCTGAAGGTGTTAAAATGATCAAAAGTGCGTTATAGGAGGTTTTCGAGAGCTAAAGAATCAAAAAATCTGTAAACTGCAGTTTTTGAGCTCTCGGGGACCGGTCCCTGGTGGGAGAGACCGGTTCCCGAACGCGTGAGAAAGAGAAAGGCCGAAAATCGACTAAGTCCCAGAAAACCAGCTCTCGGGAACCGGTCCCTGCGGGGAGAGACCGGTCACTTAGAGACCGGTCCCCCAGTGAGAGACCGGTTGCATTGCGCGTGCGCCCTGCTGCCCGCGGGGAGAGCTCTCTAGGACCGGTCCCAAGTCGGGGAGACCGGTCCCCGAGCCCGAAAACTGCCCACTTTGAGCAGTTCAATAAAGTGAAAGCTGAGGGGTTTATTTGCAAAAGTGCAATATATGGGTTATATTGTGAGGGGTTTTGGGACATTTCTCTCATTCCCTCCCTCACACTCTCCCTCTCACCTCTCTTTCTCTCTCTAGAAGACAAGAAGGAGAAGAAGAATACAAAGAAGAGGAGGGAAAAGAAGAAGAAGGAGAAGGAGTAGGAGGAGTAGAAGAAGACCAAGGAGTGAGGCATCTCCATCTTCTTCCTCTCTAGTGCTAGAAGGGAAAGCTTTGAGGTAAACTTTGGTCCTTCTTATGATAAAACCCTGGAAATGGTTTTGGTAGAACCTTTTGAGTATTTGAAGCTTTTTCTTACTTCTTTTAGAGATCAAACCATGGAAATGGAGTGTATAGTGAAGCTTAGAGGAGAGCTTCAACCTCCTCTCATGGTGGAACCCTAAATAGGGTTTTGATTTGTCTAAGAATGATTTTAATGGACTTCCTAAAGTAGATTGAAGCTTCTTTTGCTCCCCAAAGAGATCAAACCCTAGGTTTGATATATGCTATGGAGCTAGGGCATCCAAATTGGGGCTTTTCCTTGCGAGGGTTCCAAAGTGAAATTGACCCTCTAGAAACCTAATTGGGGATATTTCCGACGCGTTGGTGCGCTTGGAATAACGTTACAAAAAGTCTATAAAAAGTTATGGGCAAAATGGCTTAAGTTGGCTTCGTTTTGCCGCAGGCGAAGAACGAGGAGTCTAAAAATCCCAAGAAAATCGTCGGAGCACCATTGAGAACCTACGAGGTGGGTGGTGCTATCCAAACTCGTTGAACTTCCTTCTATGCCTAATGTGTCATTCAATTGAGCATATGTTATATACATTGTTGCATGCATTGTAGGGTAAATGTGATGAGAGTAATGTGATGTTGTATATTGTGAGTACAATTTGCCTAATGAGATGGTTGAGAACTCCTATGAATGTTTAACCCTATGTATACATGAGATAAAATGTAAGCACCAAGGTGAGGCAAAAGAACAGAGGACACAATGAGACATTGATCGAGTGGCATTCGATAATGTAAAGTAAAGTGACAGTAGAGTTAGTGTGAGGTAAAGAATCAATGTGATGTAAAGAGTAATGACAATGACTAAGGTTAATATAAAGTGGGGCATAAAGAACATTGTAACATACCAGATTTTGGTATAAAAATAAAAATAAATAAAAATAGTGTGAGAAACTATTTTTATTGGATTTATAGAAGTAAAACATAAGTCAGAAGTGACTTGTGCTGAAATCGGAATGAAAACAGAAGATTTAGAATTTTCTGTTGGAAACGGGACAGATAAATTAGCAGAAAATGCACAGTCTCAGAAAATTATGAAAATTGGAGGATAAGTCAGAAATATTTTTATGAGGCTAGATTTAAAGTTTCATATTTTTCTGACACCCGTAGAGTGAGAAATAAAATCCGAAAGCTATCTGATAAAGATTGCAGTTCGGTACAGTTTTTAGTAACCAAACGGGGTCGAAACTGAACCAGTGATCGTCAGCTTGTTAAGTTAAGTAAAACCGAATATGACTGTCAAGTTTGAGCTCAAACGGACACTCAGGGAGCTCCGAGCCGAAAGATATCAGATTTCAAGCTGCCCGGGATGAATAGTGTTGGGGTGTAATTAAATAGGAGCTCTTGGCTTCTTCTTCCCCAACCAGCCGCACACACACCCACGGGTCACACACGCACACACGCTTGGAGAGGGAGAAAGAGGAACCTCCCATTTTCTCTCTAAATCTCTCCCAAAAATTGGAGGTTTTGGTGGAGAAGTAAGCTTGGAAGTTGATCTTCATCTTCTTCGTCTTCTTCCTCTCCATTGGAGCAAGCTTTGAAGGTAAGCTTCAAACCCTTTAATGGCATTTCTCTCTAGTTTGGTTTTTAAGCTCTAAGAGTGGATTTAGAGGTATTCTAGCATGCTAATTAGAGGTTTGATGCTTGAAATCAAGGCTCTAATGGTGGATTTTTACCTATTGAAACCTAGAGCTCCAAAATGAGGGCTTTAATGGTAGATCTCTAAAGATAGGTCTAAATGCTTTGGAAATGGTTTTAGTGGAACCCATTGATGCCTAATAGATGATTAATGCTTGAATCATAGAGCAATTTAATGATTTCTTGCATAGTTGTAAACCTAGGGCTCAAAATGCAAACTTTCAAAATATGAGGGTTTGATCTCATTTGACCCTCCGTAAACCAAATTGCTAGGTAAACGAACGCGTTGGCGAAGACGGTTCGGCAATCCGACGAGCCGTTACAAAGTTATTAAAGAAATGGACGTTTAGGCTTCGGGTCCGCCGGGAGGGCCGAGGCGATATCGTAAATTCATGAAAATGGATTTGAAGCATCGTGGCACATAACCGAAGACCTTTAATTTTCGGATCGTGAATTGGAGGCCGTTCGGGTGGTCGCGTGAGAGATCGGGCCAAACCGGGTGCCGGGTGCCGCGGGAGGCCGATTGCAAGTGTCGACAAGCAATCGGAATGCGAAATGAGGTGGGTTGTGCTTACCGAAGCGACTAGGTCGCCCTTTATGTCTAAGAAATGAGATTTCATATTGATGCATATTGACATAATATAAGAATGTGAAAAGAATGCATGTTAACATACTATAGAAATGCTAGATAAATGCATATGATTAATGCTTTGAATGCATAATATAAAGGGCGTATGAATGTTAGCATTATAAGAACATCATAAAAGGAATGTATGATGACATGTTGTAGAATATGCTAAATGTAATGCATAATGAATTAAGTGCTAAAAGAATGCATGAGATGCTAAGTATGGACTATTTTGGATAATGACTATATGTATGTTGACAAATCATGTGATGCTAGTGGTATATGTGCATGATGATATATTATGAATTTACATATTGTGGATTATGTTAAATAGAAAAACATACTTGATGACATATTGCCATGTTGTGGAACATAGTGGACAATCTATATATATATTAGATCGAGTGGCATTAAACCTAGCATCTTGAACCTAGCAAACACTTGTGGTGATTGATCATATATATTCTGGTGTCATTCATGTATGTTAGGACCCTATTATTGTGTAAATGTGAGAGTTGGACTTGAACATTAGTAAACAAGGGTGACAATGACAATAGAGACATGATTGGCATCAAGAAAGTGATTGTTAAACATAGTTTAACCATATTGACATTGGTCCAAGTTGACATAGAGAGTGGCATGATTAAATAGGTAGAGACCTATCATGACATTGGCATTGTGACGAGTGGCTATGAATCCTCAAGTTGAGGATTGGATCGATACTCACGATAAGTCTTGGCTTGAGGGAGGTAGCTCCCCCTCGGGCGGTGCGCTCCGGAGTTGGTCACCACTGGGCGTGGTAAAGTCCCACCAGTTGACGGTCCCTAGGGAGGTTCGAGTCCCCCGTTATTAAGGGATTTGGTTGTGAGTTATTGGGGTTAACATGGTTAACCGGTAAGATTGGGTCATAGCCAAATGAGTGTACAACAAGTATGCATTATGAGTTATGGATTTGGTATCCTAGTCGAGAGGATTTAGGGCTGAGGTGTATGTGAGACGTCCATCGCCTCGAGCCTGGTTCTAGTGCGGTACTCCGCAGACGATTGACTCAAGACCGAGTCGGGTGGTTAGCCTTGTAAAGGTAGATGAAACTTTATGATTAAAACGGTGATTGACAAGAATCTAAGATAGAGGAAACCTTAGATATCAAATGGATGAGCTATGGTTAGCAGAATTGAAAGTAGTATCGAATGAACTACTAGTTGGTTGCATAGTTGCATTATTGCATGATTTGCATATAGTATTGCATTATTGCATTCGTGAGGCAAAGCATGATTTTATTAGGTTGCATAATAAAGATATATATCTATCTGTTTATTGAACTAACTTGCAGTTGCCTCCCTTGGACCTATTGGTCGAGCTCTTCCCTTGGGTGGCCGTACCCACTGGGAACCATGGAGTTGGTTCTCACCCCACGTGGTTTTGGGGTTTTTACAGGTTCGCACGTGAGCGGCGCGGCGGCGCGAGGCGAGGGCGTAGCTCCATAGTTAGCGCCTTACCACCGAGACCAGAGATAGTGATACCCTGAGTCGGCCTTACTTAGGGATGTAAAGAATGAAAGAATCAAGTTGTAATAATTATATTAAATCGGATTGTATTTGGAAGTTAAATGTAATAAGTATTTGGGATGTAAAATGTATGAATGTGAATGCATGTAATAACATAGGATGTGTTATGTTGTTTGATACCTTCCATTATGCAATCTTGATTGAAATGTGTTCCTGGTTGGAACTTCGTACATTGTGTTGATTGCTATGCCTTGAACGTACAGGGGAGACTCTGTCCGCAGTACAGGGGAAACCCTGTCCGTTCGGCGATCTGTTGGCGGCACCGCGATCCGGCCAAATAGGCGGGCGGTCGCGGGGCGTGACAGATAAGATGGTATCAGAGCATAAAGAGAATATAAAAAGAATAATAGAAAATGGTTTAGTTGGACCTAGGAGTCCCTAGGATAGTAAACCATAGGAGATTAAGGCTCGTGAGAGACGAGGACTTGTTTCTTTTGGCGAAAAGTTAACTGATTGGGTTGTGTCATAAACCTCTAAAACGGATGTTAGAGGTAGACTCAAGGTGTGGTTTATTCTCAACAGAGAGTGTTCATGTTGGGTGCACACAACATGAAGCTAAGTGATGAGAATAGACACCCTTGCGTGACTTTCGCCTGATTTGAGTCGGTATTAAGTGTTTCGTGTTCGACCTAGAAGGTCGAGGATTTATAAAGTTGTCGCGTTTTAGAAAGCGATAGCACTGCGTAGGCGATTTGAGGCGAGCGTAGACTTGGAACTTCGCGAGTTATGGCAACTCTCATGACCTTTGAGAAATTAACGGAATCCTCGTCGTGTTAGATCACTTTTGGTCAAATTGACCAAAGTCCGTCGAGAGAAGTAGTTGGACAAAGTCCAATTGACATTCCAACAATGTTGGAAGGGTTGGAATTGAGTTCTAAAAGAGTTAGAAGGGTTTTGGCGTTGCTCGGCACGAATTGGAGTCGAAGCGATGCAAAATCGAAATTCTGGAATATGTGTTACCAGTTTAACACCAGGGGTGTACCGGTATGGCATGGTTGTAATGGAGTGAATTCTCGAGAGCCGAGAGTTGGACTTCGTCCGGGATCGGCTAGTTATCGAGTGGGTATGTAATATACCGAAATTTCGGTAACAAAGTTTCGAACCTTGGTCAAATTGACCAAAGAGCGAGATTGGTACGCTTTGGAAAGGCCGAAGGCGTCAAATAATGCAAAAGTGCATTACTGGGGATCTTCGAGAGCCTTGGAAATCAAAATCTGCAAACTGCAGGTTTTCTGTTCTCGGAGACCGGTCCCTGTGGGGAGAGACCGGTCCCCGAACGCGCAGGCAGCAAGAGGAGAGAAAAATCGGCTAAGTCCTTGGTGGACAGCTCTCGGAGACCGGTCCCTGCTGGAGAGACCGGTCCCCCAAAGAAAGACCGGTTGCATCAGGTGTGAGCTCTGCTAACTGCGGGGAGAAGCTCTCGGAGACCGGTCCCTCGTCGGGGAGACCGGTCCCCGAACCCAAAAATGCCCAGTGAGGGCAATGTAAAAGAATAAAAGTTGAGGGGCTTGTTTGCACTTACACAACATGTGGGGTTATGTGAGGGGTATGAGAGCTCTTTTCTCTCATTTCTCACCCACACACCCTCTCCTATCTCTCTTTCTCTCTCTAGAAGATAAGAAGAAGAAGAAAGGAAAGGGAAGAAAAAGAAGAAGAAGGAGGTCTTCCTCATCTTCCTCATTTTCTCCTTGGTTGGATCTTCTTGGAGAGGTAAGCTTCTAAGCTCTCTCTCATGGTGGATTTCTGGAGATAGATTTGATTGCTCTAGAAATGGAGTTTTGTATTATGTGAGGGCGTAGTACCTGCCAGTACAGGTATAAAGCCAGATGGCACTAGCGAAGTGTTAGAAGTAATCTATGGCGAGAAGTGAGACTCGCGGTAAAGATAAAAGTGTCGAAATGACTCTCAGAGCAATATGAGTAGTAAATTGCGAGAGTCGAGCCATAATGCCTATGGGCACCCAAGTAGTCCGAAAATGTCGGATGTCATTCTGGTAGATCGAACAGTGAAAGTAGCATCACTGTTGAGAGAACGGTTGATTAGTGGCCAAGTTTGAGCACGTGGGCCTAGTAGTACCTCAAGGTGAGGTAGGCGGTTGTGCTCGTGCGGCCAGTGTGCATAGGCAAGATTGCCTAATGTTGGATTTTGTGTGAAATGCTGTAGAGGCGTAGAGCGCTCGAGTGTAGATACCTGTAGAGTGCGGATGTGGATTCAGCTGAGACAGTGTACTGGCAGTAGCACTTGAGCATTGCTAGGTGTGAAGCGTGCCATGGATCACTCGTGGGACTGGTGACTCGCATTAGGTGCATAGTAGCCGGTAGTGATACGTGTGACTCGGTAGAGCATATCGTGTAGGACGACGACGGCGGGTAGTGCTTGGGGGACGACCCGTGCCTGGACCGTTTGTGGACTGTGGAGCCTCGGCCCATTGGGCAGGCGCAGTCAGCTGCGAGTGACAATGGCCCGGTACCTACGGGTAGGGCGGAGTTCTGGTCAGGACGGTAGTCCGAGCTTAAACCCGGGAGCGTAGAATGCTACGTGATAGATTGTGTGACCGATGGTACACCGAGTATGGTTGTGACCCAACCCGAGGACATGACGTGGTTTGGGGCCTTAGTTGCTCCTGGTTGGAGTGTGTGCGAATTCCCAAGTGAGAATTTCGCCCGATCAAGATTGGGCCTGCATTTGCGAGCGAGAGACACTGCGTATTGAGACAGGTTTAGGTGGTAGGCCTACGTAGGATTGGTGGCCTGTGGTCCACCTGTGGAGACCGAAGAGAGCGATTTGGCGGATAGCCTTATCGAGAAATTCGACTCGAATTCACGAACGAAGCGCTCGTGTGAGCTCGTTGCGAAAATAGTTTGATGTTAATCGTGGCATGTGGTATCAGATGATGAAGTACTCATTGTGAGACATCAAACGAGTGGAAAGCCACGTGATGTTGGAGATTATGCCCGTAAGCGAACTAAGACTTGAGAGGTGCCGAAGTGGGCCATCTCACGTTAAAGTTAATGGTCAGTGCGAAATTAGAGCACTCATAACGGAGTGATGCATCGGTGATATTGCTCCTAAGCAATGTCGGTGATCGAATCAGAATGTATTCCCTTAAGGGAAGGTAAGTGCAAAGAAGAGTTCTTTGTATACCGAATGGCGAGTGGTGTTGGAGCACGTAGAGTCGTCGAGTACCGACTTGCGCTGCCACTATGACTTGCAAGACCCGTGATGCACTTTTGTATCACACCTTGCAAATGTGTTTAGGGTTAAACCACGTCCTTCAGTGTGAGCCGCTTCTGGAACACGATTGTGTGAAGCCGTTTAGTGGGGGAATGAGTTGGGTACCCTCAATTGCTCATGGAGCTGAATTGAGCGTGATTGAATTTCGCGGACGAAATTCGTTAAGGGGTGGAGAATGTAACATACCAAATTTTGGTATAAAAATAAAAATAAATAAAAAAATAGTGTGAGAAACTATTTTTATTGGATTTATAGAAGTAAAACATAAGTCAGAAGTGACTTGTGCTGAAAATCGGAATGAAAACAGAAGATTTAGAATTTTCTGTTGGAAACGGGACAGATAAATTAGCCAGAAAATGCACAGTCTCAAAATTATAAAATTGGAGGATTAATCAGAAATTATTTTTATGAGGCTAGATTAAAGTTCATATTTTTCTGACACCCGTAGAGTGAGAAATAAAATCCGAAAGCTATCTGATAAAGATTGCAGTTCGGTACAGTTTTCAGTGACCAAACGGGGTCGAAACTGAACCAGTGATCGTCAGCTTGTTAAGTTAAGTAAAACCGAACATGACTGTCAAGTTTGAGCTCAAACGGACACTCAGGAGCTCCGCGCGAAAGTTATCAATATCAAGCTGCCGGGATGAATAGTGTTGGGGTGTAATTAAATAGGAGCTCTGGTCTTTTCCCCACAGCCCACACACACCCACGGGTCACACACGCACACACGCTTGGAGAGGGAGAAAGAGGAACTCCATTTCTCTCTAAATCTCTCCCAAAAATGGAGGTTTTGTGGAGAAGTAAGCTTGGAAGTTGATCTTCATCTTCTTCGTCTTCTTCCTCTCCATTGGAGCAAGCTTTGAAGTAAGCTTTCAAACCTTTAATGGCATTTCTCTCTAGTTGATTTTTAAGCTCTAAGAGTGATTTGAGGTATTCTAGCATGCTAATTAAGGTTTGATGCTAAACCAAGGCTCTAATGGTGGATTTTACCTAGTTGTAATCTAGGGCTCGAAAATACTAATTTGTAAATATGAGGGTTTGATCTCATTTGCCCTCTGTAAACCTAATTGCTAGGTAGAACGAACGCTGTTGGCGAAGAACGGTTCGCAATCCGACGAGCCGTTACAAAGTTATTAAGAAAAATTGAACGTTTAGGCTTCGGGTCCGCCGGGAGGGCCGCGGCGATATCGTAAATTCATTGAAAATGGATTTGAAGGTCATGTGGCACATAACGAGACCTTTAATTTTCGGATCGTGAATTGGAGGCGTTCGGGTGGTCGCGTGAAAATCGGGCCAAATCGGGCCGGGTGCCCGGGGAGGCATTGCAAGTGTCGCAAGCAATCGGAATGCGAAATAAGGTGGGTTGTGCTACCGAAGCGACTAGGGTCGCCCTTTATGTCTAAAGAAATGAGACTTCAATATTGATGCTATTGACATAATGTAAGAATGTGAAAGAGATGCATGTTAACATTACTATAGAAATGCTAGATAAATGCATATGATTAATACTTTGAATGCATATGAATTAAGTGCTAAAAGAATGCATGAGATGCAAGTATGGACTAATTTTGGATAATGACTATATTATGTTGACAAATCATGTGATGCTAGTTATATATGCATGATGATATATTATGATTTACATATTGTGGATTATGTATAAATAGAAAACATACTTGATGACATATTGCCATGTTGTGGAACATAGTGGAACAACTCTATATATATAGATCGAGTGGCATTAAAACCTAGCATCTTGAACCTAGCAAACACTTGTGGTGATTGAGCATGTTTATTTTGGTGTCTTCATGTATGTTAGGACCCTATTATTTTGTGAATGTGAGAGTCGGACTTGACAATAGTAAACAAGGGTGACATGAAATAAGACATGATTGGCATCAAAAAGTGTGTTAAATAGTTTAACCATATTGACATTGGTCCAAGTTGACATAGAGAGTGGCATGATTAAATAGGTAGAAAACCTATTATGACATTTACATTGTGACTAGTGGCTATGAATCCTCAAGTTGAGGATTGAATCGATACTCACGTTACGTCTTGGCTTGAGGAGGTAGCTCCCCTCGGGCGGTGCGCTCCGGAGTTGGTCACCACTGGGCTGGTAAAGTTCCCCCAGATGACGTCCCCAGGGAGGTCGAGTCCCGTTATTAAGGGATTTGGTAGTAGTTATTGGGTTAACATGGTTAACCGGTAAGATTGGTTATAGCCAATGAGTTTACAACAAGTTATGCATTATGAGTTATGGATTTGTATCCTAGTCGAGAGGATCTAGGGCTGAGGTTATGTGAGACGTCCATCGCCTCGAGCACTGTTCTTGGTGCGTACTTCCGCAGACGATTGACTCAAGACCGAGTCGGGTGGTTAGCCTCTGTAAAGGTAGATGGAACTTTATGTAATTAAAAACGGTGATTGACAGAATCTATGATAAAGGAAACCTGGATATCAAACGGATGAACTATGGTTAGCAAAAGTAAAGTAGTATCGACATGAACTACTAGTTGGTTGCATAGTTGCATTATTGCATGATTTGCATATAGTATTGCATTATTGCATTCGTGAGGCAAAGCATGATTTTATTAGATTGCATAATAAAGATATATATCTATCTGTTTATTGAACTAACTTGCAGTTGCCTCCCTTCGACCTATTGGTCGAGCTCTTCCCTTGGGTGGCCGTACCCACTGGAAACCATGGAGTTGGTTCTCACCCCACGTGGTTTTGGGGTTTTTACAGGTTCGCACGTGAGCGGCGCGGCGGCGCGAGGCGAGGGCGTAGCTCCATAGTTAGCGCCTTACCACTGAGACCAGAGATAGTGATACCCTGAGTCGGCCTTACTTAGGGATGTAAAGAATGAAAGAATCAAGTTGTAATAATTATATTAAATCGGATTGTATTTGGAAGTTAAATGTAATAAGTATTTGGGATGTAAAATGTATGAATGTGAATGCATGTAATAACATAGGATGTGTTATGTTGTTTGATACCTTCCATTATGCAATCTTGATTGAAATGTGTTCCTGGTTGGAACTTCGTACATTGTGTTGATTGCTATGCCTTGAACGTACAGGGGAGACTCTGTCCGCAGTACAGGGAAAACCCTGTCCGTTCGGCGATCTGTTGGCGGCGCCGCGACCCGGCCAAATAGGCGGGCGGTCGCGGGGCGTGACAAACATGCAAAGAGTAAAGCACACGATTGCTAAAGATAGCCAAAAGTAAAGAAATGTAAAGACCATGATTGCTAGAGCAGCAACATAAAGTGATGAAAAGAACACTAGAGTTAGTGTAATGACATGATTGAACTCATAATCCTTAGAGTTAAGGATTCGATCATACTTGCTATGAGTTCCGTGCTCGAGGGCGGTCGCTCTCCCTCGGGCGATGCACTCCGGAGTTTTTGCATCACGGGTTGGAGTAAACCCGAGGACGGTCTTAGCGGAAGGAAGCTGAGGGCCCGCGATGATGGACTTAATGTGAAGCAAGTTAATGTGGCGAAACCCCCGGGTTAGCCGTGAGATTAAAGAACAAAGAACAAAGAACAAAGAACAAAGTTTAAAGAATAAAGAGTAAAGAACAAAGAACTTACATAATCTGCATAAGTTTATGTTGAGCATACTTCTTGCTTTATTGTTCAGCCATATTAGCATCATGTTATAGATTGGTTACTATATTCAGCTTATCCTTTCTATTATGCCTGAGTCAGTCCTAGTGGGAAAGTCGGTGATGTTGGGGCCAAACCACTGGAAACTTTGTTGTAGTTCTCACCCCACTATTCCACAGAGCCGGGACCGAGCGAGCCGGCGAGCGACCGCGGTAAAGGTATCGCACCATAGTCAGAGGCCACCAGAGTTCGGTTATTACATTTTGTTACTAGTTTACCCTTTTATCATCTTTTGTATTTGATGATTTAAGATGTTAATGTATAAAACAAAGAAAGAAAAGAATGTAATGTTTATTTGGAGCAAATGTGATGTAAAAAGAAATGATGCAAGCAATGTAAAGGATCATGAATATACAACTTGGATGAAATGGATGCATGTATGTGATCAAAAGTTGAATCATAATAGTTGTGTAGATGTTTAGTTCCCTTTCTTTCACTCATGGCTATTGCTTACCCTCGTGTAAGCCGTTTGTGTATGTTTCCGCTAGTGCACTTCTTTTTGAAAATGTACATGTGATGAGCCTTGGGCGGACAGGGAAAACTCTGTCCGTTCGGCGTCTGTTTGACGTGCTCGGGCCGGCCCAAATTGGTATTGGTCCCGGGGCGTGACAAGGCTAGAGGACACCTTCGTTTGAGCTTACGAAGGGTTTCGAGACGGTTCGATGGGTTTGACCTAGCTTAGCATATGAGAAATTCTCATATCCTATGTTTTATGCTTCGTAAAGTTGAAATTCATGCATTTTCATGATAAATGTAATTATTGTGAATTTTAGGATGCTTAACATGCCTATATTATGTGTGATGAATTTTCGGACCTCTATGTAGTAGAGAACTAGCATGTGAAACTTGTACATGATTAGTATCCCATTGAGACTTGGAATCATAATTCCTATTGTGAAAATGAGCATTACTTTCCTGCATTTAAAGCTATGCCTATTTGAGACTTAAAGGATCTTAGCAAGCCATAAAGGGGCTTGGGGACGTGTACTACTTGAGAATAATTGGGCTAATGTCATTAAGCGGCATTAAGCTCGGGTCATGTATGAACCTAGTGTTGAGGTCACTAGTGGAATATTGAATAGGTGGTGAGCTTAACCTATAGCAATGCTTAAGTGTCATAAAGAGGCACTAAGCATAGTGAGAGTTGGAACTTCACATTGTGACATTGAACTAGATCTTTGAGATGCTAGTGACTTTTACCATGTTAGAGACATGATGATTGGACTTTTGAGACGTTGACTACGCTTGCTTGCCATTTGTGCTCATTCGCACATGCTTGTGAGGGTCGCTCCCTACAAGCCGGCACTCCGGAGTTGGCCTACGCGACTTATGCTCGCTCGTGCGGTATCGAGAAACCTACAGGGTCGGGAGGGATAGACTCATTCATAGAGTGAGAATGCTGGAGTTACCACCGACACTTAGGTGGCACAAGCTGGACTACACTATGTAGGTCCTAGAACATGTTGGAAACAATGACATTGAACGGGAAATGGCAATCACTACTAGATAGGTTTAGTAGTTGGATTACTTTAACATGCTTAAAGCACAGTGTTATGACAAGTAGTATACTTGATAGTTTACTTGTTGCATCATAGTATACTTGGTTGCCATGATAGAGCATAATCATCATATATTGATAGAACGCATCATGATATTTACTTGTGGCCATGTTGGGACACATTACTTGTGCGTTGGACATACTTCATTATGGAAGAGTAAATGAACAACACATTGACATCGTAATGCTTATGGTATAGTAAGTCTAGTAAACATACATGCTTTCATACCGCAGTTATTATTATCATCATTGTTGCTTATCGTACTTACCCTTTTCTTTTGTGGCCTAATGATACATTGAGCTGAGGTCAGTAATTGCCCACTGGGAACTATAAATTATAGTTCTCACGTCCTCTGTTTTATATTTTTGTTTTCAGAGCCTTTCACGCCGGGAGAGGCTAGGGACCGCGGGAAAGGAATTGCCTCGAGCTAGCTTGCTTTGAGGGACGTGTCGATAGGTGGTCTACCTCTCGTTGTTTTCTTTTGGAGATGTTGAGAGTTGTATCCATGTATAGAGACCACCCTTTTGTGTACCTTTTTGGAGATGGTTATTGTATAACTCTATGTTTTACCTTTATTGTTTAGTTACGCTTTATTTACTTTTGTTACAGATGATAGATGTATATTTGCTCTGATATCTCTAGTTGTAGATCATCTTTTGGTTTTATTTTTCGCTGTTATTGTAGACGCCTTATATGTGCTGACATATGGCGGGTCTGGGCGCGCCACCGGGAGGGCCTCCGCCGGTCCCAGGGCGTGACAAATTATTTCTTCACAATCTCGTCCAACTGACACAGCCAATGAACATTATCTTTTTATAAAAAAACGGCTGCAATACAGCAAACAATCAAGTATATATCCAAGCTTTCAAATTATAACATATTGTAACAAAAAAAAAAAAAATTAAGTATTTATATATTTATTTTCTTAAAACAATTTTTTGGAAAATTTCAAAAGAAATTTGACAAATAGCTTTGCAAAATAACTTTAGAAAACTGTTTTCTATCTAAACTCAACGAAAAACTCTACAGCTTTTAATCAAAATAAATTATCAAAGACTAAACCAATTATGCAAAAATCGATTAACATTTTAAATTTATTTTCTTAAAACAATTTTTTGGAAAATTTCAAAAGAAATTTGACAAATAGCTTTGCAAAATAACTTTAGAAAACTGTTTTCTATCTAAACTCAACGAAAAACTCTACAGCTTTTAATCAAAATAAATTATCAAAGACTAAACCAATTATGCAAAAATCGATTAACATTTTAAATTTAATTTAATTAAAAAGAGTTAATTAAAAAGGAAAAAAAATAAGATAAGCAAATCAGATTTCAAAAGTGGAAAGTAGTGTAGAAAAAATAAGAACTCTACCGCTTTTAAACAAAATAAATTATCCAAGTCTAAACCAATTATGCAGAAATATATTAAAATTTAAAATTTAATTTAATTAAAAAGAGTTAATTTAAAAAGTAGAAAATAGTGCAAGAAAAATAATCAATAAGGCAGTCTTTTCACTTAAGCAAAGAACAACTTAAAAGTTTATAGGATCGTAGAGCACAGAACCAAGGCTGTAGCAAAAAAAGATGTAGAAAAAACGGCAACCACTAAAAAGGGTCAATTGCTTTAGTTAAATTCAACTTGTGATTATTAGATATCCTGTATAATGCTTCTTCACCTTTTTTTGACCAGTCCTTCGTAAAGCTTAATTATGTAATTTTAGTAAATTACTTTAAATTCGAAAGAATGAACTTTATTACCATATACTTCTCTATTCCCATCTAGTTCTTCAAATTTTCTTTTTCCGTAATTCCTTTGACAGTAATTCTGTTCTTTACTCTTTATATATGCATTCAAATGTCAAACTCAAACTATGCTAAGATAAAAAACATAAAGCATAAGAAGAAGTATACTATGCTGTTGCCTCTCCTTCATATACATATTCAACAATGCATAAAAATAAAACCAAAAAAAGATTGGAGCAAATAAGAAGAAAAAGGAATTTGCAAAAAATAAGAGAAGGATGAAGAGCCAACAAACGCGTGCAAGGCAAGTGTTAAAAAAAAAAAAAAAAAAATTGAAGTATCGAATGACTATTTATTTGGAGTACTAAATTAAAACCTGACGAAAAGTACAGGAACCAACACTACAATTTATCCAAGGAAAAAAACATTATACAATTTTGAGCCTAGGTATTCTTCCCACCTCTTTCAACTGGAATCGATTTGGAGTATTTACGCATACCAAGGTTTGTAAGGTTTTCTTCCCATTTCTTTCGACCAGATTCTATGTGGAGTTTCATTCCACAGAAAGATAATTTCAAGTCATAGGTATTTAAATAAAAAATAATTAGAAAATATAGTTATGGATCCTTCAAGTCATAGGTCTTAAATTAATTCCCATCATGAAAGTCTTGGGACCCAACTTAACTGGTAATATGCCTAACTTTGTTGTAAGTTTCCAAGCATTATAAGCAATCCCAAAACTCCCTTTCTTATTATCATCAAATTATCTGCCTAAATATTAGATTATAGGATTACTAAAATTTAAGAAGTATGCTCATAAATGCAATGGCGTGCAACGGTACTCCTTGTAACGACATATGATTTTAGAACATATATGATGTATTGAGAATTTTTTTCCTAACAAATGGTGGCTACAACCAATAAATGGTAACCACTAACCAATAGCAATTGCCTTTACCTAATCCCTGCCACTTATCATCATATATAAAGCAATTGCTATAGCATACAAATTCCTTTTACCAAGTCCATGTTTTCTTGACCATAGACCACTTACCTGTTAATTTACTTTTTCACTGTTTGCATCAGTGACATTTAATTATGGAATAACTTTTCATGAGCTTTTTGTAAGGACCTAATTGCATCAGTGACATTTAAAGGGAAAGCAAAGCACTATATCTATCTATAATCCACACAATAATTAAATTAAAATGAGAATTAGTTGAAATAAGTTCTAAACATTTTTTTCTTTTTTAAAGGGGCTTTTGTTTTTATAACAATGGTTCTATAGTTATTTCACTAAACTTAATTTACACCCTAATTGCAACTTCATTGATCCAAACACCCCACAGGTTGGGCTTTTCTCAATCAGGCTTATGACCATCATGGATAGTTAGGCTCGGGGCGGGCCAATTGCGACTCATACTTGAATAGATATCAGATGGATTTGGATCCATCTATTTGGCTATATGATATTTGGCTATACTTGAATAGAGATTTCAAGAGAGTCCTGATGTAACACACTGGACCTTTGCAAATTGCGAGGTTCGAGTGTTTGGATGTATTTCGAGCTTTTCCACACTTTGTGGAGGGTTGTAGAATATTTTCCGACCTAAAAAGTTCGAAAACTGGAATTCTGGACAAGTCCTGAGAGTTTTGACTCTCGGGGACCGGTCCCTGGAAGGAGAGACCGGTCCCCCAGTGAACAGTGTTGCGGCAGCCCTGAGGCAACCGGTCCCTAGCGGGCGAGACCGATCCCCGAGCGCGCCTTCGCAGAGAGAGACCGGTCCCATGCAGGGAGAGACCGGTTCCCGAACGATAGTTTTTCGGGTTCGCAGCGAGAGACCGGTCCCTGCTGGGGAGAGAACAACCGGTCCCTTAGCGAAAACGCCCAGTCGGGCTGGGTTCGATCTGTTGCAATATTGATTTTTGAGGGGCCCTCCAGATTTTGTTACACTTACTATGGTCTATTAGCCATTTCCTCTCTTCCCTCTCTCATTTCTCCTCATTCTCAAGACACCTCTCCCCCAACTTTCTTAGAGCAAAGAAAAGGAAGAAGAGGAGATAAGAAGAAGAGAGCTATCCCCCCCGCTTCGAGAGCTTGTAGCCTGCCACCCCTTCTCTCTTTCCCCACCTTTGTCAAGGCTTGGAGCTTGCTTGTGGGTTTTGGTGTGACCAAACTTCCAACCTTCTCTAGGGGCATTTTTGAGCTTGGATAGAAGCTTTCCAAGGGTAGTACATCATTTTTCCAACCCCCCCCCATCCTCTCTAGATTCTTGTTTTAGGTGATTTTGGGAAATGAATTCCCTATAAATCCAGCATTTTAAGGTTTGATATTGGGGCTTTTTGACTAGTTTGAAGGCTAGATTAAATTGGGCTTATAGCACCTTCATTGGGGCTTCGGATTTGGTGAAGGGTTCTAGCTCTCCTTTGTCGGAACTTTGGAAGAGATTTCTTCTCTGAGGTACTTTGGTCCCTTTACTTATAGGTTACTGTTGATCTTATGTTGCCTCGTCACAGCCCCTCGTATCCTCTTCGCTGATTACTTTAGGAGTATTTGAAGACTGCGGGGCACTGAACTGTTTCGGTCGAAACGAACCCTACCGCGACGTGCGGTGGTTGACCTAGCCACACAATGAGAATTCTATTTTGCTTAATTAAAGTATTGTTAAATGGAAACATCATGCATATTCTATATGTAATTATATATTCGTGAATTTAGATAAATCTTCAAGGACCTTATGTTGTATAAAGATGAAATTTGTGGACCTACTATGGAGTACCAGAGTAACTTGGTAGGCTGATGAGTATATATTATAGCGTTCAATATGAAACTTGTTCATCCTTACAAATAAGTGTATATAGCTTTGATTCATAAATTTAAACTTAATTTATACTAGACATGAAAGATGCAAATTGCCATATAAGGTATTGAACTAAATTATGTGAACTAAGAGAGCTATATGTCATCAAGCGGCAATTACTCAGCGGACAGTCCGGCATGGCTGAACCTAGTGGATAGGGCATTGAAGGAAAGTGTGAAACAATGCTTAATATTAAATGTCTAAGGTTCATAACCGGCACTAACCCTAGAGAAAGTTACTTCGCTGTTTGGATCAGAGTTACCCTATGTGCATTGACATATTGCATGATCGTGAGTTACTTGTTATGTAAATTTGAGACATATTAGTCAATCATCGGATATATTTAACCTATATGATAGCAACGTAAATTACATCACCATGACTCCATGCTTTATGGAGACCTAGTAGTAATACCCCATTTCATTTGCATACTCTTCTTTCAGCAGGTTTCATGTTCGCTATTTTTTAAATTCGACCCGCAAGAATATTACTATAATTCATTATTTACCTTTCTCTTGGCTAGTCGTGCCATTGAGCTTCGAGTCAGTAATTGCCCACTGGGAACTATAAATTATAGTTCTCACGCCCTCTTTTTCTCGATGTTTTTCAGAGCCTTCCACGCAGGGTGAGGCCGGGGATCGCGGGAAGGGAGTTGCTTCGAACTAGCTTCCTTCGAGGACGAGTCGCTAGGTGCTCCACCTCTCGATTTATGTTTTATTTTGCGAGAGGTTGAGCGTTTACCAGTGTACTAGAGACCACCATTTTTGTACATTTGAGACAGATATTGTACTTCTTATGACTCCTTTTACTGTCTAGCTTACTTCATTACCTTGGTGTAGATGATAGAACTATATTTGCTCTGATATCATTAGTTGCTAGTTATCTCACTTCTTCTACTTGTTTTATTACTTGCTTTTACTTCCGCTTTTCTTGTAGACACCTTATATGTGTAGACATATGGCGGGTCTGGGCACGCTACCGGGAGGGCCTCCGCCGGTCCCGGGGCGTGACATCCGCAGACAGTCCCGGGTTTGGGTGCACTTGGAGCTCCCTCCCCACTTTGGGATTGAAAGATGAGTTATTGGCGAACCCTAGGGCTTCGCTACAGATTGGGTAAAAGAACAGTGAACAATGTCATTGAACATTATTATTTGAACATGGATCGAATTCGTTAGCATGATAGTAAACCTTTACTATTTGATGCATGGTATGAGTTTTAGTTGCATCCCAGTTGAGTGGATTTAGGGCTGAGGTGCATGTGAGACATCCTTCACCTTGAGCCTGGCTTTGTGCGGTATTCCGCGTATGATTGACTCAAGATCGAGTCGAGTGGATAGCTTATGAAAGCAGGTTAAACCTTATGAGCAGAATCGTAATTGACAGGAATCTAAGATAGAGGAAAACTTAGAAGTCAATTGGTAGAACTGTGAATAATAGGAATAAAAGTAGTATCGATTGAACTATTAGTTGGTTGCATGGTTGCATAAACTGCATGAATTTCATATTGCATTTTGTGAGGCACAACATGTATTTCAATACTTGAATATATATATCTGTTGGATATCTGTTGGACTAACATGTTGCAGGGCCTCCTTAGACCTATTGGTCGAGCTTTTCCCTTGGGTGGCCGTACCCACTGGGAACCATGGAGTTGGTTCTCACCCCACGTTGTTTTGGGGTGTTACAGGTTCGCACGTGAGCGGCGCGGCGGC
>NW_017893574.1:40301-55398 GCF_001540865.1 Ananas comosus
TGGATGGGATTACCTAGCTTAATTTCTTTTTGTTCGAGTCCTACTCAGGGACGTTTTCTAGGCTCGTTTCTAGTGACGCCTAGTACTACCACCACTAAAAGTTCACCTACTAGTCCCTAACTATTTTAAGCCGCTATCCGAAACACACGGTCGTCTAAGTCTATAATTTCTCCTCTAAGATTGACTTCGTGTAGCCCGTGGCATATGAAATGTGGGGCCCTCATGTTTTTACATATTTCTAGACTTTAACTGAATGACCACCGGACCTTACTTTTTCTTTCAACGACTAAAACACCGGTCTACGAATTGGACAGTCGTCCAATTCCGATTTGTAGCTGAAGGACGTCCCTTTGATGTTTCAAATGGGTATGGTCACACCTTCACCCTCTCCTAATGATACCTAAAATAACAACCTAATGGAGCGAGAGTTCGTCCAATACTACGTTAAACCCATTAACACCTATCTAACTGATTTAGGCGGGTGAAGTAAGGTTAAGTATGTCACACCAGCCCCCTTTCTGAGCGTGTTCACATAGAACTACTTTAACACGCTAATGTGCCTCAAGGACAAAGATAACAAAGTCTAGCTCTGTGGGCTAAACAGAGTGTAAAGACCTTCTTTAACACACTAATGGATCGTTACAGATCTGTAACGATCCCCGTACGATCAACTAGTGGAACGATGAGCCCGATACCGGCTCCCACTACAGGGATACATATCTCTCTGGTGGTAACATGGATGAACAACATATGGGGTACTACATAGTCAACCCTATGGGAGAACCAACAACTCTAAAACCCTAACAATGATGCACTACTAATGACATAAGTCGCCAAGGCGTGTCAGGAGCTACAACTTCCAAATTCAACTGCTCCATTTCCTTTACCAACAATGGTTGCATGGTTATCGCCATCGCCAAATTTTCCGTCGATTTTCGACTTAAAGCATCTGTTACGTACAACAGTAGCTTTTCCTGGATGATAAAGGATAGTCAAATCATAATCCTTGAGCAACTCCAACCATCTACGTTGTCGCAAGTTTAATTCCTTCTGAGTAAACAGATACTTTAAGCTTTTATGATCTGTATAAACTTCGCAACGCTCGCCGTAGAGGTAGTGGCGCCAAAGCTTTAAAGCAAATACCACAGTTGCTAACTCCAAATCATATGTAGGGTAGTTCTTTTCATAATCTTTCAATTGACGAGATGCATAAGCAATTACTCTACCATTCTGCATTAGAACACACCCTAATCCATTCAGCGACGCATCACTGTAAATTACGTAATCCATTCCAGTAACGGGCAGTGCTAGAATCGAGGCGGTAGTCAACCGTTCCTTTAGCTCTTGAAAGCTTCTTTCGCAGGCTTCATTCCACAGAAACTTAGCCCCTTTATGTGTCAGTCGGGTAAGTGATGTAGACATCTTTGCAAATCCCTCTACAAATCTTCGATAGTATCCTGCCGAACCAAGGAAACTTCGAATTTCTGTAACACTGGTCGGCCTAGGCCAATCTTTAATCGCTTCAATTTTCTTGGGATCCACAGCTATCCCAGCCTCTGAAATGACATGGCCCAGAAATGCTACTTCTCGAAGCCAAAATTCACATTTCTTTAACTTTGCAAACAATTTCTTTTCGCGAAGTACTTGCAACACCGTTCTCAAATGACTTTCATGCTCCTCGTCACTTCGAGAGTAGATCAGAATATCGTCGATAAACACGACCACAAATCTATCCAGATAGGGCTTAAAGACACGGTTCATTAAATCCATAAAGGCTGCTGGGGCATTTGTTAATCCAAATGGCATAACTGTAAATTCATAATGCCCATACCGTGCCCTAAAAGCAGTCTTGGAGACATCTTCTGGTTTAATCTTAAGCTGATGATAACCTGATTGCAAATCAATCTTGGAATATACCTTCGATCCTTGCAACTGATCGAATAAATCATCAATTCTGGGTAATGGATATTTATTCTTGATTGTGACTTTGTTGATTTCTCGATAATCCACGCACAATCGAAGAGATCCATCATTCTTCTTAACAAATAACACCGGTGCTCCCCAAGGTGACACACTCGGTCGAATGAATCCTTTATCTAAAAGATCTTGTAACTGTGCCTTCAGCTCTTTCAATTCAACGGGTGCCATCCTATAGGGTGCTTTCGAGATAGGAGTTGTCCCAGGGGCAAGATCAATCACAAACTCCGAACTCCCGCACAACTGGGATATTATCAATCTTGATGGCTTCACCACCACTCACAGAAATACTAGCCAAATAGGCTACACAACCTCTCCGAATCAACTGTCGGGCTCGCGAAGAGCTAATAGTCATTGCGAACAATGAACTCTGACACCCTTTATAAACAAACTCCTGCTGACCTGGTTCCCTAAAGGTCACCGTCCTGTTCGTGCAATCTATGGTGGCATAATACCGTGTCAACCAATCCATACTCAATACTACATCAAACTCACCTAGTTTGTGTAGTGCTAATAAATCCACTGGCATAATCCAGTCGCTTACCCTAACTGGGCAGCGAGGGAAAAACTCACAAACATCAAGGGTATGGTCAGGTACAATCACTCATCCAAGATGCAAAGTAGGTACTACCTGAATGCTATGCAACTCGGCGAACTGCCGATCAATAAAAGAATGCGAAGCACCAGTATCAAATAATGCACGAACATGAATATCATAAAGCATAATGATACCTGCTACGACCTCCTCTGATGCTGCGGCGCCCTCAGTCTGGGCGGCATACATGCGCCCACTCGAACCCTGTCGAGAACTCTCAGACTGCCACTGTCCCGGTGGTCGTCTGTAGTGCGAGGGTGCTGACGGGGTCCCCTGGCTCGGAGCTGAAGATGCAGGGGCTGATGCCGATGAGGGTGTAGGTGAAGAACCTCTCGGGCACTCTGAACGAAAGTGGCCCTCCTGACCACAAAGGAAGCACCTGCCTCCACGTTGTGGACACTGTAGTGGAAAGTGAGGCCCACCACAAATGACACAACGTGGTTGTCGACGACACTCGGGTGCTCCACGGGGTGCTGAAGAACCTCGACCTCTCGACTGGCCCGGCTGGCCCCTCGGATACTTTGGCGGTCTCCTGAAGGGTTGCTGACCACTGCTCTCAGCTGCTGGCCTCTTCCCTTTGCTCCGATCCACAATATCTCTTTCTTTCATAATCTCTGCCCCCTTTTCCACAATCAAGGCCCGGTTCACTACATCCCTGTAAGTAGAGAGGTTTGACGTCTGGACCAATCTGAAATCGCAGGTCGCAAACCCACCTCAAATATGCGAGCCTTGTCCTCATCATCTCGAACCATAAAAGTAACACAGTGCAGCAATCGGGAAAACTCTCGCTCATACTCCGCTACTCTCCTGTCCCCCTGCCTCAGGTTTCTCAGGTCCCTTTCCATTTGCCTCTTTATACTCTGGGGAAAGTAGGTCGTCAACAGTAAGTCCTTGAACCTGTTCCATGTGATAGCGAATAAATCAGTACGGGGATCCTCACGAATGTCCACCCACTACCTGTAAGCCTCGCCGTCAAGGTGGTGCGTCGGAAACCAAACTCGATATCGCTCCTCGACGAATGTATCATAGAATAGCTTCTCCATGTGCATTAGCCATTTCTTGACCACCCAGTGATCTGCTTTCTCCCCGTCAAAGATACGAGGGGTGCAACGACGGAACTCATTCAATTGTTCCATCATCTGCTCTCGCTCCTCAGCCCCCACCATCTCGGGTAACACTGTCCCTGATGCTGCTACAGGTACTGGTGGCGGTACTACTGTCTCCTGTCAGGTCTCGGCCCTCGGAGCTACTGGGGGTGTGTCAAGTACAGGTGACTGTGCTCTCACTGTCGCATCCCTGTCCGGTACTGTAGGTATAGGATCCGGAATGTCCTTGTCAGTCGTCTGCCGTAGTAGTAAATTCTCTAACCTCTTCATCCTGTCCTCCTGTCGACGTGCGGCATCCATCTGCTGTCGCGTGGCCGCAGCCTGCTGAGCAACCAAATCTGTCAGCTTCGCGAGCTGATCCTGCAACTCATGGATCCCACTAGATCCCGAAGTAACCGAAGTTCCCACTTCCTCTGCATCCGCCGCCTCAGCTGCCCCGGCGGCTTGCGAACGAGTCAAAGGCATCTTGAGCTGCAGCACCAAACAAATATAGATTAATAAAACCTATACTACTGAACCCTCATTGAGGATAAAAACCAACTAATCAAGCGAAAGTAATGAAATGTAACGCGTACTAACTTCCAATGTCACGTTGTCGGCCGCCAACGTGACCTTCTGCAAAGTTAGTAATTGCACATTCCGATCAAACCCCTACTATTCGGAGTTTATAAATACCCAATCCAAGTACTTTCACTAACAACAACCTCGACTAGACCTCGTCTCTCACGAGCCTATTCTTATAGTCCAACCAGCCTAAGGTTTATTAGGTCTACTAAGACTCAACCCTAGGCTCTGATACCACCATAATCTGTCACGCCCGGGTATCAGCGGAAGCATATCCGGTACGTGCACAGACCCGCCATACACCTGCAGTATATAAGGCGTCTACAAGAAACAAGTCGATAGGAGTACAAGCATAAAATAACTCTATCCAGATATCAGAGCATAGAAAAAGTCACAAGGACTAACAACAATAGAACAAAGAGTAACAATCCCAAAATCTCAACAACCAAGAGGGTATCCCAACTGATACATCATGGGGTATACAACAAGTAGGTACAATGGTGGTCTCTCTATACATAGGGACATCACCCTCGGCCATAGCCCGAGTAGCAAGGTGATCAACTAGCATGCCCCTAGCAATGTCTAGCTAGATGCAACTCCCTTGCCACGATCCCTAGCCTTTCCTGTAGATGGCTCTGTAAAAAATAGCAACAAAAAGGGCGTGAGAACTATAAACAATAGTTCCCAGTGGGTAAGCCGCCAGCCTCGGCGAATTACACCACTGGGCTCATGATGTACTAAATGAGAACAAAAATAATAATTGCATGATAATAAGCATGATATTAAGCATATAGTCAACATGTAGTAACTTTCTACAGTAATGAATCATTTGCATAAGAGAGATATCGCAACTTTTATAATCATGAACATAAACATGAATATATGCATGAATGTGAAGTGACTACTGTACACTTTTACTAGTAATCATTCATTACCGTCCTTTGTCATTTAGTACTTTCACCTCAATAGAATTTTCCTTTCATTCATCAGGACCTACCCCAGGTAGTCCGGCTTGCACCGTGCCTAATGGCCCCGTGGTAGTATACACTCCCCATGGCAATCCACTTCGGCACCCAATCCCGCACGGGCGAGCAACTGTCGCGTAGGCCAACTCCGGAGTGCCGGCTTGTAGGGAGCTACCCTCACAAGCATGTGCGAATGAGCACAATGGCAAGCAAGCAAAATTCATAGTCCAACATATTTCAAACATCATGGTATAGTATGCTATGTTTTACTCTCGATCTATTGATCGGAATTCTCAATATAAAGAATGTAGACAATAACTAGCATCCACTAGGTTAGTAAGCATGCAAGGATAATGCTAATTTACATATGGCATTAGGATCTTTCACTATCATGGCACTATCAATCAAGGCACAAGTATGTCATTGTTGTCTACTTTACAAACAATAAAGTCAACGAATGTCATTGTCCTCTACTTTATAGGAACATAATAAACTTATCTCTCGGTTGTTCTACTGAACGAAACAAGAATACCTCTATTCATAAATGTTCCCTACTTTATAGAGATTCTATTTCAATCATATGGCAGTTCTATATTAACCACAATTGTGCACACTTATATGGATTCTATAATACATATAGAACATAGGGGAGCTTCACTTGCTCTGGTTAGATCAAACCCACCTATTTCTAAGCTCCAAACAGTCCAAAGGAAGTCCCAAATTCGGCTCAACGAAGCCCCACTGCTGCTGAAAACAAGGTACGAGAGTCGAGTCAATACTATAACCGAAATATCCAATTTCGGTACAATTCGCACTTAAAGCAAAGTAGGAATTTAATTCCCTGTTTAGGGCTAGTTTGATACCTCAAATTATGCTTCCAAAAGGCCCTCCACTGCCAACCAAAGTCGGTCCAAGGGTCAAATGCCCTCTCGCTGCGAACAAAACCGAAACGGCGTCAAGATGCTTGTATATAAGCTATATTAGTCGAAATCTAGAAATTTCAGTTTTCTAGCTGAACTTCTTGCTCACCTCAAAGTAGAACACTTTCTAAACCAGCCTCCCAGGTCACCAAATAAGCTTCATGTGGTTCGGAAACCTGCTGCTGTAAGGAAGTGAATTCTCGAAATATGAGGATTGTACTTCATCCAGGATCGACTGATTGTCGAAAGTAAACCCTTTGGGGGAGTCGAGAATGTCCAAAGCACAAAGAGTGCCTTGGAGTTGAGTCCGCGAGAGCAAATGAGGCAAATGGCATCATTGGGCAGAAGTTGCTCTCGGGGACCGGTCTCTGCAGGTGAGAGACCGGTTCCCTCGGCTGGGTGTTGCGGGGTTGCGTGATGCAACCGGTCCCTGGTGGTGAGGGACCGGTTCCCGAACGTGGCCCCAGCGTGAGATGCCAAAAATTGGCTAAGTCCTGAAAATCAAGCTCTCGGGGACCGGTCTCTCAGGTGAGGACCGGTCTCCCGAGGACCGGTCTCCCGGGAAGAGACCGGTTCCCGAACGCGTGCGCCCGAGGGAAGCTCTCGGGGACCGGTCCCAAGTCGGGGAGACCGGTCCCTCCGCGCGAAAACTGCCCAGTAAGGGCAGTGCACAGGGGTGAAAGTTGCAGGGACTTTTGTTGGCAAAATGGCATTTATTTGAGTGGCTGAGCCCTCTCTCCCTCACACTCTCTCATTTCACCTCTCATCTCACTCTCATTTCCTCTTGCCTCTTCTATCTCTAGAAAGGAAAGAAGAGAAAAGAACAAGAAGGAGAGGAAGAAAAGAAAAAAGGGAAGATAAGGAAGAGAAGAAAAGACGATCAAGAGGAAGGCTTTGAGCCACCTCCATCCCCTCTCCTCTTACCATTGGAGTAGCTCTTGAGTAACTACTAAACCCTACTGCTTCTAGAACTAGTTTTATGGGTTATGCCTTGGAATGGTCAAATGGACCCTAAGCAACTGTCTAATATGATCAATCCCCAAGAATCTAGGGATTATGGGTGGTTTGCAATGCAAATCTAGGGTTCCAAAATGGGGTTTTTGTAAAGTATGAGATGATCCATCATTGAAGCATTGAAAAAACCTAATTGATAGGTCTCAAAAACGTCGGGGTGAGTCGATTTTGGCATTACGCGAACCGAACGTGAAGTCTCGGGCAATCGTTGGGTAGTGTTGATTCGGCGCGGAAAGCAAAGCCTTTTTGCGAAACTCCCGCGAAAAGAATTTCCCAAAGCCATTAACATTGATAGAAAAAAAGTGGGGCTGGTCATCCGACAACAAATTCGAACCCTTTCCTATTCTTAACGAATTAAGCATTAATCTCACATCTCTTACATGTTCATTAGGATTGATAGTAGCTCCAAATATCTAAATAATAACCTAAAGTGTTACTGGAACAAATGGTAACTAAGATATAGGATTGGAACGCTGGATCCTATGATGCTAGAGATAGAGATGAACCAAAATTGAGACATAAAGAAACGAGTGTTATGTCGGGAAAGAAAATCAAACTAGGACCATCTCCAAACATGAATGAAACGATGGCATTAACTATGTAATAAACACAGAGGTCGATGGACCAGGGAACACTCACTCTCTAGAAAATGCCTTGTGAACAAATGAATTAAACTAAAATCATTGCAGAAGTCGGAAACCTAATGATTCCGCGATACTCGGCCTGTCGATTGGTTATGACTTCTAGTTGAAGAGTGGTCCTCACTGGGCTATGTATACCACACAACCATACCAATCCCACATGCAAGAGGGGAATTGTCGTCGGAAGGAGTACTCCGGCAGTTCGCGTGACTAGGAAACGCAAAAAAAGAGTCGCCAGACGTACCCGCTGGGGCACCTTGGAGCTCCCAAATAAACCCAACCACTTTGGATAATCATATAGGCAACGCCACCAGATTGGGTAAGATGAAATAAGCTAAGGTTATAAAGTCATTGAGCATACTAAAACATTAAAACGAGACTTATTATATACAAGATAGAAACATAGTTTTCCTACTATAGCATTTACAGCTTTCAGATACATATCTATCTATCTATCTGTTGTTACTTGTGCCCACTTGGACCTAGTGGGGAGATCGGCAGGGTCGGCGGCCGAGCCCACTGGGAACTATGGAAGATAGTTCTCACCCCACTCTATTTCCAGTGGTAGGTTCAGGGCTGCAGAGAGAGGACCGCGGCAAGGGCGTCGCGCCCGACCAGTGAGACCGTGGTAGTATAGTAGCTTTCCTTTTGCATTAGTCACCTATGTATTGAGAGAGATTCTTGTAGGTGAGGTTGGAGAGCTATGTATTTTGGATGAAAAATGATGTAATGAATGTAACTAATGTAATAGTTAGTAAAGTACTATCTTCATTTCACTCGTATATCTTGTGGATTACTTGCTCTTCTCGTTGTTGGCACTGTTGGTGCCCTTGCTGAATGTGTATGTTTAGAATTTAAAATCCTGGGTAAATTCCTATACACATTCCTGTGCTTGAGCCTTGGGCGGACAGAGGAGGTGCTGTCCGTTCGGCGGTCTGTCGCCGCGGCCGAATCGTGCCAAATGGGTAGTGGTTTCGGAGCGGGGCGTGACAGCTGCGAAGGTACAATTCCCAAACTGCATCAATTACCCGATTAAGTTTCATTTAGGTCCAAAATAGCTTCACAACGACCAATTACCTTATCCAAGTGTCAAAGCAGCTTATCCCTGGTGTAAAGTGAATAATTCACAGCTAATTAGGTCACCTTGAGCTGCTGAAATCCACCACCAACTCTGCTGGGAGTAACAAAACCATAACAACTCAAAATCCACTACTTAACTTTCGATTAACGAAGGGTTTAAGCGATTTACCTTTCTATAGCTGCGACCAAGCTTTCATGAGGTTAAGATCACAGAAAAATCAGTATAAATCCTCCCTCCCACGTTCCAAAGACTTCCCCCAAGTCTTCCAACCAGCGAGTAACGAGCTCGGCTCGAAATCGGCGCGAAACGGTGAATTTCCCTTAGAGAGAGAAAAACCCTAGAGAGAGGAAGTAAGGATGGTGTAAGAACCTTGCTCTGAGCTCACAAGGCCTTCCAGCAACTTCAGGGTCGACCAAATATCTCAGGGGATAAGATCATAAGCCAAAAAGACCAAACAATCCCTGCTGCCACGCAGCTGCTGCTGCTGCTGCTTGCTGTACCGGTACAGCATTATTCCTGTACCGGTACACAATGCAAAAATCTGCCCAATGCACTGAAGTAATGCACTTTCCTATCTCCGGCAATCCGATCACTCTCTAACTTGTCCAAGAACTTATCCAAACCTTTTAGAACCTGTTGGATAGTTCCACAACTGATGCCACACACTCGAACTCCGCAATTTGCAAAAGTTCAGTGTATTACAATTTGGAAGAAAATGTAATGTAATAATGCTAAATGTGATGTAAAAATGAATCTAATGGGAATGCTTGTAATAACATAGGATGCGTTATGTTGTTTGATACCTTCCTTATGCAATCTTGCTTGAATACTGTTCCTGGTTGGAACTTCTTGTACTTGTATTGATTGCGAAGCCTAGGACGTACAGGGGAGACTCTGTTCGTTCGGCGGTCTGTCGGCGGCGCCGCGACCTCGGCCAAATAGGCGGGTGGTCGCGGGTCGTGACAGATAATAGTGGTATCAGAGCATAAAGTAGAGAATGGGAAATGGTTTAGATGGACCTAGGAGACCCTAGGATAGTAAACCATAGGAGAATAAGGCTCGTGAGAGACGAGGACTTGTGACTTATGGCGAAAGATTGATCAATTGGGTCAGGTTAGTAAACCTCTAAAACGGATGTTAGAGGTAGACTCGAGGTGTGGTTTATTCTCAACCGAGGGTGTTCATGTTGGGTATACACAATATGAAACCGAGTGATGAGAATAGGCACCCTTGCATGACTTTCGCCCGATTCTAGTTGGTGTCAGTTGTTTCGCGCTCGACCTTGAGGGTCGAGAATCGACCGAGTTGTCGTGTCTTAGGAAGCGATAGCACCACGTAGGCGATCTTAATCTAGGTCGGCGCGGGATGGGACGAGTGATGTCCCTAAGCAATCCAAAATGAGCGGAGACTTGGGACTTCGCGAGTGATTGGCCACTCTCGTGTGAGTGGCAGGGTAATGCCTCAGCGGAGACCTTGGCCAGACGTGGTCGAGGTTGTTCACGTAAGGAAGTGAATTCTCGAAATTCAAGAGTTGTGCTTCGTCCAGGATTGACTCTTTGTCGAGTGAGTATCCTTCGGAAAAGCTAAAGATATCCAAAACACAAAAAGTGCATTGGTAACGTGTCCGCGAGAGCAAATTTGCAAAAATCTAGACTTAGCAGATTTTGCTCTCGGGGACCGGTCCCTGGAAGGGAGGACCGGTCCCCGTAGCTGATGGTTGCGGGGGAGGCTGATGCAACCGGTCCCTAGCTGAGGGGACCGGTCCCCGTATGCGACACCAGCGAGAGAAGGGCAAAGAAAGGCTAAGTCCTGAAAATTCAGCTCTCAGAGACCGGTCTCTCAGGAAGGACCGGTCGCCCAGGGACCGGTCTCTCGGGTGGGGACCGGTTCCCGTACGCGAAAGGTCCCCAGGCCGCGGGGAGGGCTCTCGGGGACCGGTCTCCCCAACGAGGGACCGGTCCATCTGGGCGCAGAATGCCCAGTGAGGGCTGTGCACAAGGATGAAAGTTGAGGGGCTTATTTGCATTTATGCAACACGTGGGGCTATGTGAGGAGTATGAGAGCTCTTTTCTCTCATTTCTCACCCACACACCCTCTCATATCTCTCTTTTTCTCTCTAGAAGACAAAAAGAGGAAGAAGAAAGGAAAGAAAAGAAAGAGAAGGAGAAGGAGGTCTTCCTCATCTTCTTCATCTTCTCCTTGGTTGGAGCTTCTTGGAGAGGTAAGCTTCTAAGCTCTCTCTCATGGTGGATTTCTAGAGATAGGTTTGATTGCTCTCGAAATGGAGTTTTGTGTTATCTGAGGGCGTAGTACCTGCCAGTACAGGTATAGAGCCAGATGGCACTAGCGAAGTGCTAGAAGTAATCTATGGCGAGAAGTGAGACTCGCGGTAGAGATAGAAGTGGCGAAACGACTCTCAGAGCAATATGAGTAGTAAATTGCGAGAGTTGAGCCATGATGCTTATGAGAACACCCGAGTAGTCCGAAAATTTCGGATGTCATTCCGATAGATCGAACAGTGAAACTGGCAACGCTGTTGAGAGAACGGTCGATTAGTGGCCAAGTTTGAGCACGTGGGCCTAGTAGTACCTCAAGGTGAGGTAGGCGGTTGCGCTCGTGCTGCCGGTGTGCATAGGCAAGATAGCCTAATGCTGGACTTCGTGTGGAACGTTGTAGAGGCGTAGAGCGCTCGAGTGTAGATACCCGTAGAGTGCGGATATGGATTCAGCCGGGAGAGTGAGTTGGCAGTAGCACTCAGCATTGCTAAGTGTGAAGTGGGCCATGGATCACTCGTCGGGCTGGTGGCTTGCACTAGGTGCTTAGGAGCCGATAGTGTATTTATAGGTCGATAGAGTATGTCGTGTGGGACGACGATGGCGGGTAGTGCTTGGGGACGACCCGTGCCTGGACCAATTGTGGACTGTGGAGTCTAGGCCCTTTGGGCAGGCGCAGTCAGCTGTGAGAGACAGCGACCCGGTACCTACGGGTAGGGCAGAGATTCGGTTAGGATGGTAGTCCGAGCTTAGACCCGGGAGCGTGGAATGCCACGTGTTGGATCATGAGATTGAGGATACACCGAGTGTGTAGTGACCCAACCCGAGGATTTGAGGTGGTTTGGGGTCACGGTTGCTCCTGGTTGGAGTGTGTGCGAATTCTCCAATGAGAATCTCGCCCGGTTATGATTGGGTCTACGCTGGTGAGCGAGGGACGCTATGCGTAGTTGTAAGAGGTTTAGGCAGTAGACCTACGTAGAACGGGTGACCGTTCGTCCACCGATGGAAACCGACGTAATCGGTTTAGTCGATAACTCTATTAGTGAGTTTGGCTTAGATTCACGAACGGAGGGTTCGTGTGGATTTGTCGCAAGAGCGAAGTAGAGTTGGTCGTGGCTTATGATATCAAGGGCGAAGTGCTCTTGTGCTACATTGAGATGTGGATAGCCACGTAGGAATTGGAGCTTCAGGACAATGCTCTTTTGTGGATTGAGATTGGAGATGTGCCGGAGTGGGCCATCTCGTGATAGAGCAAGGATCCGGTTGTGATGAACCACTCGCGATTGGTCGAGTCACCAACGATATTGCTTCTAAGCAATGTAGGTGATCGAATCGGAGTGAAATTTTCCGATTGGGTGTATAATGCAAGAGTAGTTCTTTGCATGGTGGTAATGCACTTTTGGGTTTACGCATGGCAAATGTGAGTGAGATTGGCCTCACATCTTCCATAGTGAACCTTTGGATAGTTCCGATGAGTGAAAGGCCACTCCGAGATGCAAAAGTGCATTGGAACCCTCGACTATTTAATAAGTTGAGTTGGGGTATGAATTGGAATTGAAGTGAGATAGTTTCGAGGACGAAACTCTTTTAAGGAGGGGAGGATGTAAGGTACCGGACTTCTAAAATTATGAAGTTACGGCGTACATTTAGTTGGAAAGCCATTTGAATGGTCCGGTAAGGTTGCGGTGGAATGTAATATACCGGATTTTAAATATAAAAATAAAAATAAATAAAAATAGTGTGAGATACTATTTTTATTGGATTTAGAGGAGTAAAACATAAGTCAGAAGTGACTTGTGCTGAAATCAGAATGAAAACAGAAGATCTAGAATTTTCTGTTGGAGACGGGACAGAAAAATAAGCAGAAAATATACAGTCTCAGAAAATTATGAAAATTGGCGAAGATGTTAGAAATATTTTTATGAGGCTAGATTTAGAGTTTCATATTTTTCTGACACCTGTAGAGTGAGAAATAAAATCCGAGGGTTATCTGATAAAGATTACAGTTCGGCACAGTTTTCGGTGACCAAATGGGGTCGAAACTGAAAACTTAAAATATATTCTTACTCAGTACATAAAACCGAACATGACTGTGAAGTTTGAGCTCAAACGGATGTTCAGGGAGTTCCGGCGAAAGATATCAGATTTCGAACTGCCCGGGAGTGAATAGTGTTGTGGTGTTGACTAAAGAGGAGTGTTGGCTCCTTTTGTTCTCCTTCAGCCGCACACACACCACACACACACACGCGCGCATGGAGGGGGAGGGAAACCCTCCCTTCTCTCTCTAGAGATCTCTCTCATCTCTCTAAATCTCTCTCTAAAAATTGGAGGGTTGGTGGAGATGATGCTTGCGAACGCATTGGGAGCGACGGATCGAGCTTTTGCGCGGCCGTTGGAGCGGCGTGTTCTCGTCGTGGCGTTCACATTGAGGTAAGCTTTTGGGATTTGGCTTAATCCTTAATGCTTAGTGTTCTAATAGCCTCTAATGAGTATTCTAAACATGTTTGCTCCATTTGATTTGGATTATTTAGACGTTAATTGCATGTTAGGGCTCCGAATGGGGTTTTGTAAAATATGGGGGTTTGATCTAATTTGACTCTTCGTAAACCTAATTGCTAGGTAAACGAACGCGTTGGCGAAGTCGGTTCGGCGATTCGTCGATCCGTTGTAAAGTTATTAAAGAAACAGACGTTTAGGCTTCGTTTCCGCCTGGAGGGCCGAGGCGACATCGTAAACCCACGAAAACGGATTTGAAGCACCGTGGCACATAACCGAAGACCTTTAATTTTCAGATCGTGAATTAGAGGCCGTTCGGGTGGTCGCGCATCAATCATTTTTAAAAATTATCTATTTACCGAATGCATTAACATAACGGACACTTACTAGATTTAGCTCGCAAAGTATACAAAGATTAGCATTGTAACGAAAGAAAGGAGTCTAGCAAACAGATTACAGAGTGATAAAAAAAGTACAGATCCTCTAGTCAGCACTGAGAGGATTTAAATGCTAGAAGAGTGCATGAGATGCTAAGTATATATTACTTTGGATGATGATTATATGTATATTGGCATATTATGTTATGCTAGTAATATATGTGCATGATGACATATTGTGAGTTAACATATTGTGGATTATGTTAAATAGAAACATATACATGATAACATATATTGCATATGATAGAAGAATTATGCATGTTGCCATATTATGGAACATAGTAGATGAATTATGCATGTTGAACTTGGTCGATTAGAGAAATTGACTTTGGAAAAACAAGAACATATCGAGTGGCATTAATGTAGTGTATTTGACACTAGAGGTTTGGAAACCTAGGGATAGGTGAATCTTTTAGAAAGTGCCTTGTGGATAAAGAACTTAACTTAGTAAACCTAAGTACCCTCACATGGAGAGGTTGTCGATGAGTTATTGAGATATTGACTCTAGTTGTAGAGCATCCTCACTTGGAGAGGATTGATTGGGTTGTTGACTCCAGTTGTAGAGCATCCTCATTTGGAGAGGATTCGATTGGGTTATTGACTCTAATTGTAGAGCCTCCTCACTTGGAGAGGATTGGATTGGGTGTTGACCCTAGTTACAGTGTATCCTCACTTGGAGAGGATAGATCTAGCTCACAGTCTGCGTTTAGGGTGGTATAGCCATCCAATCCCCACATGGAGGGGATTGTCGTCGAGTACTCCGGAGTGTCGTGCGACTAGGACCACTTGGAGGTCCGGACCACATGGAGGTCCGCAGACGGTCCCAGGCTTGGGTGCACTTGGAGCTCCCTCCCCACTTTGGGATTAAAAGATGAGTTATTGGCGAACCCTAGGGCTTCGCTACAGATTGGGTAAAAGAACAGTGAACAATGTCATTGAACATTATTATTTGAACATGGATCGAATTCGTTAGCATGATAGTAAACCTTTACTATTTGATGCATGGTATGAGTTTTAGTTGCATCCCA
>NW_017893575.1:0-55219 GCF_001540865.1 Ananas comosus
AAATGGAAGAAGTGCAAATTAAAGAAATAAATTTTAGGGATCTGCTTCCCAAATACCTATAGTTGGGGGGATCTCCATGCAATTTTACCTGACAATGAGGCCTATAATGTGGGCCCCACATGATGTGAGCATAAACTGGGGAAGTTGTAGCTTTCCAACATTTAGTCACCATAATAAATGTCTCATGTTAAATTTTGAAAGTGAAATGTTTTGGGTCCCACAAAATAAGATATTTTTTTTTCTCTTCTTTTAGTTATTTTAGCTGTTGATGCGTCGGTAAATTTATTGTATAAATTTTAAATAAATAAAAAGAATCAAAGTAGTGCGTATCTGTTAGAACTCTACAGTCGTGTGTGTTCCGCCAAGAATTGTAGGTAAATTGTAACACTGCGTATGTTGAGAATTGCTGCTTGGTTGTATTTTAAAGTACTCTGATAGAGATCGAATTGTGGCTTTTGCCAATTTGGCGAGTCGAATAGACTCGCCGAATTGACAAAAGGTTTGTTGAATGAGAATGAATCCACACTGCGAACTATGGGGCTGTCGGTCCCCCTCTATCAACAGCATTTATTGATTCGGCTAGTCTATTCGATTGTCCCAACCTTTACAATGTTTGATTCGAATTAGTAAACTACACTTCGACTTTAAAATTTGAGCTAATTACTTATTATAATAAATTTATAGTTGCAAGAATTACATAAAATATACTAACTAAACCAGAAAAGATAAAATGATGTGTTTAATTTTTTAAAGTCAAATTAAGTGTATCTGACTGAATCAAATCAAATCGAAATAGTTCATAATTCAGATAAATTTTACAGATTTTTATTTTTTGGGGTTAGTCGCATCATCTCTCTGTAAACATATCGCATAACAAAAATATCCCTACTAAGTTCAACTTTTTATTTTTATCCCTATAAAATTCTAATGATATTCATATTTGTCTTTCTGATTTGTTACCATTAGAGTACCGTTTATTTTTTAACAATAGATAAGCAAAATGATATTTTGTCAGCACAAATAACTATTAGAATTATGCAAAAATATCCTCCCAAAAGTCATCTTCTTACTTTATAAGTGAATAAGATTACTATAATATAAGAGAGGTGAAAAAGTTAATTTATCTGATTCACTAACCAGGGTTGAGTATTTTATCTACATATGGTCAACTATATATTTCTAACAGATTCTTATTAACAGTAGGGTTATATTTAAAAATGTTAGAACTTTTATAGAGATATATCTGTTATTCGATATGTTTACAGAAAGCTATATGCAATTAACCCTCTTTTTTCCATCTCGGGGGGCAACGGCACAAGCATAAATAAGTAAAAAAAGAAAAAACTTCAAATATCCCCCAGTGGTTTAGCGTTTTCTCATTTTAGTACTCTATGATTTCGTTTTTTTCTTTCTGTTATCCTTTTCTCTCCGTTAAAATTAATATATAAGAAAAAACTTCGGATACTCGATCCCTATGGTTTTCAAATATTCACTTTAGTATCTAGTGGTTTACGAAATTTCTCATTTATTTAACGAAAAAACTAACAAAGGAGATAACAAAGAAAGGAAAAACTTCAAATACCACCCTCGTGGTTTCCCACTTTTTTATTTTAGTACCCTGTGGTTTAAAATGTATCAATTTAGTACCCCGAGGTTTTATTTTTCTCTTTTAATTATTCTCTCCACTATTTTTTTTGTTAAGTCAGTGATAAAGTTAAAACTAAAAGATACTAAAGTGAATATTCGATAAACTTAGGTAGAATATCTGAAATTTATTCTATATAATTTAACGAAATATTAACGGAGGAGCTGACGAAAAGATAAAAATAAAATCATAAAATACTAAATTGATATATTTTAAACTACATAATACTAAAGTAAAAAAATACGAAACTACAGCGGCGGGGCGGTATTTGAAATTTATTCAGAATATTAAAATAATATGCTTTAAATTATAAGATATAAAAATGAAAAAAGCTAAATTACAGAAAACCTCGCTGTAATAACCCGCTTTTTTACTTCCCCCCTGACATTTAAAAACCTACACTTTGCCCCCCTGTAAAATGAAAAATGTTCACAGGAGGGTTACGGTGTATAAAATGACCATTTTGCCCCTCGCCATTGTTGTCTTCTTCCCCATCTTCCTCAGCCGCCCATTCGTTCGGCCGCGATTCCCAGCTCAATCGGCCGCGATTTCTCTCCATTTCCTTCTCCACCTGCTCCTCTTCTCCTCCTGCATCCTCGCCGCCCTCGATTTCGGCGACAGTAGGAGAAAACTGAGGTGGGCGACAGTAGGAGAAGGGCAAAGAAGGTGAAGGCGAGGCGGCGGAGGACGGTGAAGGGGATGTGGGTGAGGGCGATGCAGTGGAGGATGGCGAGGCGGCTAGGAAGCGAGGCAGCGAGGCGGCGGCGAGGTGGCAAGCCGGAGGGAGTCGAAGCAACAGGGAGATGGCAGAGGGGTATTTTTGGCATAAAAAAATATTTTTTAATGGAACCCTGATGGAACCCTAACGGTAGGGGATGAAGTGCATATTTTTTATTTTACAAAAAGACAAAGTGTAAATTTTTAAATGTCAGAGAGGAAAGTAAAAAAATGAATTATTATAAGAAGATTTTCTATAATTTAGCCAAAAAAAGTTTTTCAGAAGTTTTTCAGAACAAAAAAGTTTGAGGTTAAAGCGGAAGTACGGCACGTCATCACGTGACCACAGTTTCCCGCCCAGGCGGCCACGTGTCGATCAGCGATTGGCCCGTCGGGGCGTGGGGAAAGATGCTCTCCTCGGGCTCCGCGCCCACCCCGCCCGTACGCTTTTCACTTACGCCCCCGAAAATAATTTTTTTTTTAAAAAAGGACAACCACTTGCTGGATACGCCAACGAACTTATCAATTGTGCGCGATAAGCTGATCTACTTATCACCCAGGCTTCCTGACAGCTACTCCGCACCACGCAGGGGAGCGCGATGATACGCGCACCACGTAATGATACGCGCACCGCATAATGTACCCAAAGAATTATCGATTGGGATAAACTTACTTCTGAGTTGTTCAATAAAACAGATGAGATTCATTGAACCTGGCAAAATTTAGCTAATCGATATAGTGACTTAATTTAAAATAAATCTATTAAAAAAATTGAATTATCTGAGGCTGTGCTTATTATTCTATAAAATATAATTTCACCTGATTGCATACAAAAATAAATATTATTTTTTAATTTTTAAGCATAATTCCTGACATCAAATTTATGCTTGAGAAATAAAAATAACAGCAATATTAATTTTTTTGAATTTCGTATGTAACGAACAACGCAAAGAACACTTGTGAATAGTTTAGGCCAGTTTAATATTAAGAGTCGTCTACTGTTACTAAGTAAAAATGAGTTACAGTAAAAATATATTAAAATATATCTTTTTTATTTATTCCATGGGTCTACTAAAAATACGTCTGAGCCGATTTATCGTGGAACATGCAACGCGATAATTTACACAGAATATTTTTTAATCATAATTTCTCACTGTACATGTACATTGTTAGCCATATTCAATAACAGTAATATGGGTACTTTTTTAAGTACCCTTAGCAGTGATTCTCCTGTCCTGGACTGGTTGCTTGTTATCCTCACCCCAAATTATAAATTTGCACCCACTTTAAGTCCACCATAGTTGAGCATATAAAAAGCATCACTCACACAATATTTTTTTGAAAAAAACTAAATTATATAAAAAAAATTTACACTTTTTCTCATTTTTTTCAGATAACAGTCTGTATAAAAAAAATTTAATTTCGAAAAAATAAAACTGGCAATTTTAAGAGAGAAATAAAAAGATACGAGAAATTCAGAGGTTTTTGGTAAAGAGGCTATTTCAAAATGGACAATAGTTAAGGGGCTTTTGTGCATTTAAGCTGACCGGTGAGGAGTTTTAAGTTGAACACGATAAACTATTCACCATATTTTGAACATGGTAAATAATTTACCGTATTCCATAGTGTTATAAGGCAATAAACGCAGTAAATGAATTACCATATTCAACTTATTCCAGCACTTCCATTCTTACTCGTGCGGTGCTTAGCATGCGTGGTAGGGATAGGGCGAAAATTATAATTATAAATTTAATAAGATTTTATAAGATTATTTATGAAAATAACTTTTTTTGAGGGGGCTAAATACCAAAAAACCCATAATATAATTAAGGATAAAAAAAAATGGGGTGACTTTATCAACGCTCAAGGTAGCGTTTGGTTTGGGGTTAAGGAGGATAAGGGATTATTCTCTTTCTTATCCCCAAACTTTTTTTTTTTTTGGGGATAACCCGTTAAGGGTGGGTTAGTTAACCCTGAATGGGGGTAGGATTAAATTAGCTAATTCCACACTTATTTAATATTTAAATTTAAAATTTTAAAATTTATAATTTGTAATCTTAAAATTACTATTTATAATTTATAATTTAAAAATTAAAAAATTAATTTTTAAATTTGATATTTTATATTTATAAATTTAGATTCGATTTAAAATTTATAACTTTAAATTTTTAATTTTGAGATTTAAAAATTTATATTTAAATTTTGAAATTTTCTATTTTTAAAGTTATCCATTTAAATTTAAATTTTAAATATAAAATAAAAAATAAATTTAAATATAATAACTGGAGCAGTATCATTATTTTCTATTTATAACTAATTATTATTCTTTTTATTCTATTTTATCTATCTAAATATTATTATTTTTATTTAAAAAATAATTATATTTTTATTTAAATGTAAAATTAATCTATTTTAGATTTATGCATAAATTTATATTTATTTTGAAAATAACTAATTTTTACTTAATCTCAAAAAAACGGAGCTAGATTTTTCAAAAAGTAAAGTAGTTGTGTACGAGGAGGATGACGTGGACGAGAGAATAGCGAAATGACGAAAATGCCCCCGGTGGCTTTACGAAGCACCCTCGGGAACCGCAGATGCTTTTGGGCGCCTTACCGTTTTAGGCGAAATGACGGTTTTGCCCCTCGCAGGGACCTCCCTTTCGAAACCGACACCGCTGCTCTCTTTTTACTCTTTTGCCCTCCGCAAACAGAGCAATGCTACGGGTACCAGAAAATGTACCCACCAAAAAAAAAAAATCACATTTCTTTACAAGTAGCATAAAATGTGTCAGTTCGCTATTTACACGACACAACAAATCGAAACGTCTCGACACATACCCTATTTATATGTCGGTACGGTCGGCACATACGACACGTGTTTGCCGTGATTGGTTGCACCGACGAGCACGACAATTCGAGCTTTGGTATTTAAATCTATTTACAATTATTGAGCTAAAAAAATCATATCTACACAACATGCTATTTTTACAAAAACAAATAGAATGCATTTCTTATCATATTTTTCTTCCACACACGAAATGTGCATAAACTCGTGCAATTCTAAATAATACATTAGGTGATAATTAATAATTCTTGTTTTAAGTTTTCAGAAAAGGGATTAGTTACAATTTCAGTTGTAACGTATCTTTAAATTTTAATATTTGTTATAAGTTTACTTCAATTCATAAAGCGGCTTTAATTTTTAGATTTTATTGTTATAGAGTTTCGAGTTGCTAATCGTAGTTGATCTAATATTTCAAGTTCAATCATGAAATTAGACGTCGAAATTTGCCTTCGCACTTTAGAATTTGATGGAAAAAATTTGATTACTATATTAATATGATTGTTGATTAATTCGCATATATAATTCAAATTGATAACTCATATAAAATATTTTACATTGCTTGCTCAAAGGCACTTTAGGGTAATACTTTTTAATAAAGATGATTGATTCATCGAATCGAATCATTATTTATTAATTATAATAAATCATATTAATTGAATCTAAAACTGCCTTAATATCACTTAGTAGTGTGATTAAGACACTTTTGGGTACATTTAGAACTCCACATAACCATCCGTACTCCACGGTCGGAGTCTGATGTGATGTGGCAGTGGCAAAATAGTAAATTCCGGTAAAGGAGGGGGTATTTTAGTAATTCTCGGTACCGGCCCCATCCCAGTGTTTTGCTCACTATAAAAGGGGGAGAATTAGAGAGAGAAAGAGGAGAGAAAAAGGAGAGAGAGAGAGTAGAGAGAGAGAGTGTGGTGGGGATATAAAAGGCGAAAAAAAAAAGAGGAGTGAGATAGATGTGAGAAGTGGCGTGGAGCGGTTCTCAAAACCCTAGATAGGAATCGAGCGCGGAGGCTCCTCCTACTCCTCCTCCTCGGCCTCCTCCTACCTGTGTCTCCTCTCGATCGGCTTCGTTGGATTCCTCGCCTCGCCCCACCTCGATATCGCCCTCTTCGTCGTGATCTCGAGGCGCCGAGCTCCGTTTCGAGGTCTCTTTTGCTGGATTTGGTGAGGAAAGCTCTCGCCTTTGCTTTAGATCGAGTGGATGATGGTCGAAACGAGCTATTTCTCTGCTCCAGTGGTTGTTCCGTAGGGGTTTTCTCAGTCTCTTGCGCCATTGAGTGGCGGCGGAGTTAGGGTTTTGTCTTGGGTGGCTCGGGGGTGAACGGTGGCTGTTGTGCTGTGTGTAGTGGTGTTGGAGTACGTTGCTGCTGATTTTGTTGTTATAATTTGATTTGAAGTTAGGGTTTGGTAGTATTGAGCTGTGGTCTTTGAGATTGGTGGTGTACTCCTGTGGGTTTTTAGGAGGAGTTAGTGTGTGATTTGTAGGTTGATTTTAAGTGTTTTAAGTTGGTGATTTGTAGTTATGGTGCTTTGGATGTGAGTTGAAGTGAAGGGCTTTTGAAATTAGCCAGCTTGTTGTTCCAATTGTGTCACTGCTTTAGTTGGATATATTTATATATTTATATAAAAGATATTTGCGCTGGAGCGGTTAGGGATTCCGGGAAGTATGTCTTCGTTGAGTAGGGAACTGGTTTTCCTCATACTGCAGTTTCTGGACGAGGAGAAGTTCAAGGAGACCGTCCATCGGTAAGTCTCCTCCGTTGTCGTCTTTCTTTTCTGATAATCTTAATTACAACATGCTATGATGAACTTTAGGAATATTTTCACTTTCTACACTATGTACCGCTATATCTTTCAAGCGTTACACTGAACTTCCATTTCTCCATTTCTATGACAATTCGCACACTATATTGACAGTTTAAACAAGACAAAGCATTTTTGTTGCCTATATATTTCCTGATCCTCTGTTGGCTTACAAAAGATATATTTTTTACATGCAACTTGTTTGAAGCCGTCTTTGATTAAGGAAAAATGGTGAGTAGTAGTCGCGCTAAGTGAGCACACAGTTTAAAATTGTACATTACTCTGCAAATAGTTCTCTCTTTTGAGGCTTGCCTTCATGGTTCATTGTGAAGAGTTAGAAATTGTTGAATTTTCCAAGTCAAATTACGGTTTTTTAAATTTCTCCACTTGACGCACCTTAACAATGTTATTTTGGGTGGATAATTAAAATGTCAAATGGAGGAAATTCAAACCGCTCAACACCTTACACAACTTCAACTGTTATTTATTGTCGGAATGTAAAGATCGTGAAAATATAATAAGTTCATTTAAGAGCTTGACAAAAATGTAAGCATAGTTTAGCTAGTGATAAGTGATAACACCCTTAATGTTCAGTGTAACAAAGTGCAATTCAGCTTTTCGATTTAAAGAGCCTATCTTTTGTGTACTGTTTTCATAGCAAAGCGCTGGTTTTTGCTTTATTCTAGGTTGGAACAAGAATCAGGGTTTTACTTCAATATGAAGCACTTTGAGGATTTAGTTCAGGCAGGGGAATGGGATGAAGTCGAGCGGTATCTTGGTGGGTTCACGAAGGTTGAAGATAATCGATACTCCATGAAGATTTTCTTTGAGATTAGGAAGCAGAAGTATCTTGAAGCCCTTGATAGGTAGGTAGTCCCTCTTCCTAGTTTCAAGTTCTGTTAGAATTATTATTATTATTATTATTATTTTCTGAATTGGATGTATGTCTTTTTTTAGGCATGACCGGGCGAAAGCAGTTGAGATACTTGTGAAGGATCTCAAGGTCTTTGCTTCTTTCAATGAAGAACTTTTCAAGGAAATCACACAGTTGCTTACTCTGGAGAATTTTAGGTATCTGTTTGAATGGTATTCTCTACACTAGGTGTATAGTGTATTTTATTCTAGATTTGTTTCTGTGCAGGCAAAATGAGCAACTCTCTAAGTATGGGGATACAAAATCAGCCCGAAGTATAATGTTGATTGAGCTTAAAAAGCTGATTGAAGCTAATCCTCTGTTTCGTGACAAATTAACTTTTCCACCTTTTAAAGCTTCTAGACTGCGGACTTTGATCAATCAAAGGTCTGTATTTCTTTTATGCGGTGTTCTTCCATTCATATTTGTATATAATAATTTTTTGTCTTATTTGGAAATATATTTGATACAAATTTGAATGATTTGCAACAAGTTGATGCATTTTATGGTCAGAGCAGTGGTCAACTCTGCACCATAAAATGCTAGAATTTGTAATGATACTTGAGGCACGTTTGGCCTGCCCAAAGCTTTTGCAGCAATGCTGTTTGGGTTGCACTGTTTGACAAAGCATTGATATTTTTTTTTAAATTAGTGTTCCCTAAGAGCTTTCAGCTGTGAGAGCAGCGAAGCTTCAGGTTGGAGCTTATGCTTTTGTGGCCCCATAAGCTTACTTGTCCTAGTTTAATGTTCTTTCAGTGGCTCTTAGCAACCTTTGCTGAACTTTGCATGTCTGTTGTCTGCAATTAAACTGCTTGTAGTTTATTGACCAAAGGAAATGTTAGCAAGAAGTGTAATTATTAATAATAACCCTGTTTTACTTGATGTTTTCCTTGTCTCCTAACAAAAGGAGGTTGTCATAATCTGGGCTGAAAGAATTTTTGGTTTAGTCTTAACTGGCAGCATCAGCTTTGCAAGAATCCTCGTCCCAATCCTGACATCAAGACCCTCTTTACTGATCACTCGTGTGCTACTCCTGCCAATGGAGCACGTGCTCCGCCCCCCACCAATGGACCCCTTGTAGGGCCTATCCCTAAATCTGGGGGATTTCCTCCCATTGGCGCTCATAGTGTAAGTTTGACCAGATTGTAGTGTAATTTGAACCATATCCGTCCAATATGTTAATTATTTTGGAAATTCTCCCTACACAGCCATTCCAGCCAGTTGTCTCTCCTTCTCCAAGTGCCATTGCTGGGTGGATGGCGAATGCTAATCCGCCCTTACCACATGCTGCTGTGGCACAAGGGCCTCCTGGTTTGGTGCAGCCTCCAAACACGGGTAAACATTTTTACATTCTAGATGTTTTTTGTGCGCTAGATATTTCATGATCAAAATTTAGTTGAGTATGACTTTGGCTATTTCTTCTAGCTGCATTTCTGAAGCACCCAAGGACTCCTACAAGTGCTCCTGGCATTGATTACCAAACTGCAGACTCTGAGCACCTGATGAAGAGGATGCGGACTGGCCAATCTGATGAGGTATGAACAAAGATGGAAATACATTATTAATTGTTGATGTTCCTAATTTGATCGTGTCCTCTTTGGGGGAAAATAAAACTTTTAGGTGTCATTTTCTGGTGCACTCCATTCCCCGAACATTTACTCTCAAGACGATCTTCCAAAAACTCTTGCTCGGACCCTTCATCAGGGTTCTAATGTTATGAGCTTGGATTTCCATCCGGTGCAACAAACAATACTTCTTGGTTGTTACTCAAACCATGGTTCTACTGTTCAACTTCTCATTCTCATTGTTGTTGTCTTTTTAATTCAAATTACATTTGTTTGCCTTATAGTTGGGACAAATGTTGGTGATATTGGGATTTGGGAAGTTGGTTCTCGAGAAAGGATAGCGCACAAAACATTCAAAGTTTGGAATATTGGATCTTGTACATTGCCTTTGCAGGTCACGTGTTGCAAATTAAATGCATCTCTGCTTCTGATTAGGCTGCAAATTACTTGTTTATTTGCCCCTTAATATGGTTTTGAAGTTCATTCATATTCTTTGTACAACTTTTATTTTAATTTATAGGCTGCACTGATGAAAGATGCGACAATATCAGTCAATCGATGTTTATGGAGTCCTGATGGATCTATTCTAGGTATTACTGAAACCAAAATAATTCTGTAATCTGACATTCTGATCGAACTTAGATAATCCCTCTGTAAGAGGATTTCTTAAACTTTGCTATCTTTGTAGGTGTTGCATTCTCAAAGCATATTGTTCAGACATATGCCTTCATACCAAACGGAGAGTTGCGGCAACAGTTGGAGGTACTCAGAAAAAAAACAATTAGGCCTATTATACTCTTCTTTATGGGTTGCTGACTTGTCAAACTTGTATAGCTTGATGCTCATGTAGGTGGTGTTAATGATATTGCTTTCTCCCATCCCAACAAGAGCTTGTCGATAATTACTTGCGGCGATGACAAGACGATTAAGGTAAAAATCAGGATGATACTTTAAAGTATGTGGACACATTTATCTTACAATGCTTTGTCACATGAACTGCAGGTATGGGATGTTACAACAGGACAGAAGCAGTACACATTTGAAGGTCATGATGCTCCAGTTTATTCAGTTTGCCCTCACTATAAAGAGTCTATCCAGGTTCCTCTCTTTCTGCTCGTCCTCTTTTTTGCGCTTGAATTCATGTTTTAGAATATTTTGAGCTCTGGATATGGGATGAGATGGGGTGGTTCTTCTATAAATAATAAATTTTCTCTGATCTGCTAGTTACCTCATGGGATCATTGGAGTTCTGTAAGGCCCTTTTGGATATCAAAACAAATTATTTGTGACTACTTATGCAGTATGGGGACTTTCTTGTGTGATTCCAACCTTGAAGTGTAATTTCTAGAAACATAGAAAATTAAAAAATTCCAAAATCTTTGGATTGTAAGTTTCACGTGAGAAGTGATTATCTATATTTATCTATATTCTCAGAAAAATGATTTTGAGATCATTGAGAAGTGATTATCTATATTTATCTATATTCTCAGAAAAATGATTTTAAGATCATTTATTCTACGTGGTTTATATATCTAATGAGACATTCATGCATTTGAAGAGGCCCTGAGGCTTGTCTCTGATATGAGAGTGTTGCTGCATTTTGAATTTGTTAAATTTTTGGACAGTTAGACATTCATGCGTTCAAAGAAGCCCTAAGGCTTGTTTATGTTATGAGATTGTCATTGCTTGTTGGATGTGTTTATTATGGCATTCAGCCAGTTAAAAAGACCATAAGGCTTGCCTTAGTTTCGAGATTGTTTTGCATGTTGAATTTGTTATGTTTGAGAATGCTTTCTCCTTTTTTATTTTCTGAATCTTTCTTATTTTAAATCTCTGTTTGCAGTTTATTTTCTCGACCTCTATTGACGGGAAAATTAAAGCATGGCTTTATGATTGTTTGGGATCCAGAGTTGATTATGATGCTCCTGGACATTGGTGCACTACAATGGCTTATAGTGCAGATGGAACTAGGTAAATTTTGTAGCTTTCCGAGCAGCTTAATTATTAAACTTCTTTAGTTGTTACTTAACAATTCATTGGCTAACCTTATTGACAAGTGTAAAGAAGCTCTTTCTATAGGTGTTCTTTCGCCCTAAAGCACTGTTTCAATGAGCAATTTTATCAGTGAGAATATTCATCTTATTTTTCAGTTATCTGGCATTGCTTGCAGGCTCTTTTCATGCGGAACTAGCAAAGATGGTGAGTCACATCTAGTTGAGTGGAACGAGACTGAGGGAGCCATTAAGAGGACGTACTCTGGTTTTAGAAAACGCTCACTGGGTGTAGTCCAATTTGACACAACTAGGAATCGGTTCCTAGCTGCTGGAGATGAATTCACGATTAAGTTTTGGGATATGGATAATACCAACATACTAACTACCACCGATGCAGATGGTGGATTGCCTGTGAGTATCACCTAGAAAGGATCTTTTATTTTGATTTTCACAACCTCAAATATTATGGCTTAAATACTTATTCTTGATTTTGATTTTTAGGCAAGCCCTCGCCTGAGATTCAACAGAGAGGGCTCTTTACTTGCTGTAACAACAAGTGATAATGGAATTAAAATACTGGCAAATACTGATGGACAACGCTTGGTAAGAATGCTGGAGACCAGGCCTTTTGAAGGATCACGAGGCTCTTCTCAACAGATTAACGCCAAGGTGCGGCTTTTATCTATATTTTTGCAAGCCATACAAATTAATTATATTAGATTGTCTATCTCATTTGCTATATGTCATGTTGAGAACCCTCAGAAATTGGATGTCCATCTACTGTGTGTCCTCTTTAAGGCACATTATGGTTCTGTCTACATGTACTACATATGTTGTTAGGCATTAGTATTGGCCGAAAGTCTAATTAAGCTATTTTGGACATGAGCTTAAATAATAGATCTGCGGGAATAACTCTTTAGACTTGTGCGCCTACAGGCTGGTTCAATTAGTCATGCAGCTCTGATATAGTCAATATAATTGGTTTCATATATGCTGTAATCATTCAGTATGAAAAAAAAATACAAATTAAATGTTATCTGAACATGATGAGAATTTCACTTGGTTATCAGCACACCATTTTGAAGGGAACAAACCATATTGAAATCTGTTTTACAAATCAATATGTTATGCTCATCTTTCTAAGACATTGCTTCTGATTAGCGCAGCCACCGATCACACTGGGTGCTGCTGTTTCAAATGTTTCTAGTCCTCTAGCTGTCGCCTCTGAAAGGCCCGATCGTGTTTTGCCTGCAGTGTCACTGAGTACCCTGGTGGGTGAAATATTGTCTTTTGATTTTCTATTTTTATGATAATTATTGAGATATTAATATCTCAATTAAAATTGCAGGCTTCTATGGATATTAAACCTAGAATATCAAATGATTCTGACAAGAGCAAAACCTGGAAGTTGGCTGACATTGCAGATCCTGCTCATGTCAAAGCTCTACGATTGCCGGACTCTGTAGCTACATCAAGCAAGGTATACTGTTAGAGTCAGCTATTACATGTATTTTAATTATGGCTGGTACGAGTTAGGACACTAGGATGAAGGAAAATATTCTACCGTGATGGATTGCATTACTTCTACAATAAATCAGCATATTTCCTTCTATTTTTATGCTTGGTTACTAGTGGAACCCTCCTATTTTCTTCTGACTGCTAGAATGACAGTGTGGAACGCTTCAAATGTACTTGGGTTTCTAATTAGTCCTGTAGGAAATATTTCAAGAAAATCCCAAGCTTTGAGTGATGATTGTTTAGATATTTGTACACTACATTGCTAAGCAAGTTCAAAGTCCATTCAATTTAGTGTTGTTTTTGAAGATCCAACAATCTCGTTAACAATCTTGCTCAGGTTGTTCGGTTACTTTATACAAATTCTGGGCTTGCTGTGTTGGCTCTTGGCTCCAATGCTGTTCATAAGCTGTGGAAATGGCAGCGTACTGAACGAAATCCATCCGGCAAGGTTGGCTTTTCTCAATTTGGTACAAACCGATTATTATCTTGATTGCTTGTTTTCTACTCATTCCTCTTCTTTCTTTCTTTTTTGGTGCAGTCAACTGCATCTGTTCCCCCGCAGCTGTGGCAACCATCAAATGGGGTTCTTATGACCAACGAGACAAGCGATGGCAATCCAGAAGATGCCACTGCCTGTATTGCTTTGTCAAAGAATGACTCCTATGTCATGTCTGCATCTGGTGGAAAGGTTTCTTTGTTTAACATGATGACATTCAAGGTAAAATTATTTACTTAAATATATACCAGTGTATAATCAGAAATTGAAGTTCATTACTATTATAGCCTTATTTTATGTTGGGGAGTCATTCAAATTATGGGATATGTTGGTTTTTTATAAATAAAAGGCTTTTTTTAGGGCAGGAGGAGGTTCTGTAAGGTCAAGGGTGTGCGTATAAGTAAGAAACAAAGTTGTTGAATGGCGTGCATGAAGTTGAAAGCTGACTTGCTGTTTTGTATGATAGTCCTTGAAAATAAAGTGCTTAAATTCTCTACAGGTGATGACAACATTCATGTCACCCGCACCAGCAGCCACCTTTCTTGCTTTCCATCCTCAAGACAACAATATCATTGCCATAGGAATGGAAGATGCAACCATTCAAATATATAATGTCCGAGTTGATGAGGTAAGCATGTTGCAGTTGTAGATACTATATATCTTGGCGTTCTTGTAAGCTATCTTTGGAAACTATATGAGTTCCTTATCCTCTATTTGACTTTGCTGTCTTGAGCGGTTGAGCCTTCCTTTTCCCCATGTTTACCCTGCCTATTATGCCTGAAGGTTTCAATATTCAGTGTTATAAATACACCCACAATTTGTCCTTCAGTTAGGATTTGTCAATTCATGGTTAATAAGAGAAATGATTCGGTACTTTTTTTTAAAAAAAATAAAAAAGATCTTAACCGTTGATTAATTGAGGGTAAAAATGTAACTTTAATACTTAGGAGGTAAAAGGATTATTTTATTCAAGGTTAGTTTGGTAATTAAATAATACAATATTTAAAGAAACTTTTAATTGAGGTCCTAAATTTATGCATTAATTAGCACTAATTTAGGAAATTAATTGATTAACCAAATTTATGCAATTATTAGGCATTAATTTAGGAATCTACTTTAAATGTTTTAGTGTTTCTCAAATTATGCATTAATTTAAATTATAGAAATTTTAGAAATAGTTTTATTTCTAAATACGATGAATTTAAAATTTAAAAATTAAATACTTAAAATTAAAAGTGAAATTTAAATTAGAGGAATTTCATATTACTATTTAAAAACTAAATTTCTACCAAGATTTAAAATACAGTTTATTCGCACCAGTTTAAAACGTAATGCATAAAAAACTTAGAGAGTAAGATTTCTACAACTAGATTTCTCTAGAGGAATTTCATATTACTATTTAAATCTTAAATTCAATGATTTAAAAACTAGATTGAACGGATTGATTTGACTGATCAGACTTTGACTTATTCTATCAAGAATCTGATTTTAACCTATTGAACCGAATAACATTAAGAACAATTTGGAACCGGTAAAGATAATAAATATTTTTAACAGAATGATAATTTAACTGTTAGAGCTAATAAAAATTTTAAATATAATTTTAAACATATAAATTAAAAAGATTATAATTATTGGTGAGAAAAAAATAGTTAGAAATTTGAATTCGAATCTGACTAACAATCACAAAACTTATTTCCGAACTCGACGGATTTCAAAAATCCATATCCAAATTCAAAACTGACCAATTTTTCGAAACCCAAAACCAAACCTAAACCAGAAGACTAGAATTCAAACAATTATTTCTGTTTACCATATTTCAAAGTATTTATATGAAACTTAAATTTTTAAAATATAAATTTGAATATAATATTAAATTTTAAAATTTGAAAATATAGTAGATGTAAAATGACTAAATTGCCCATGTATTAAAAGACAAAAATATCATTTTTTGAGGTACCCGGTAACCGGTACCTCTCCCAAAGTGACCTGCTATTGCAGGGCACAATTTTAAAAAAACTAAATCTGAGCCGTTGAATACGCGTGAATGAACGGTAAAAAAAAAAAGAAGTATAGAAGCATTACTCATTGGAATAATATTGATTCCATGAGGAGACAGTTTTTAAATCATATTGCAAAAAAAAGGAATTTCTTGGTTATTTTCAGTATGTATTCATGATTTCAGTGCAAAAACATTATCTCCTGGAGTACCATTTCAATCTGTTATATGTTTGTTATCAGATCTTCATCATGAGGTACATTACTTGCATTCTTTCAGGTGAAAACCAAGCTCAAAGGTCACCAGAAGAAGATAACTGGTCTTGCATTTTCGCAATCTTTAAATGTCCTTGTGTCTTCAGGTGCTGATGCTCAGGTATACATATTAAGAAACTTTGGTTCTGAATGCATAACTTCTAGTTAACAGATTAAAGCAAATTTTCTGTTTTTAATTAGGTCTAGATTGAGGAACACCCCCCTCCTTCCCACCACCCCACCCCATCCACACCAACTCCGTAAGAAGAGCGCGGGAAAGGATTTGAAGCTTACATTTTACCCCAACCTATGGGCAAAATGATAGATATCGCCTTAGAGAACATTGAGGGAGGAGGCAAAATAACAATCTTGTAGTTTAAGGGGGTGGTATGTAGGTTTTAGTGTTTTAGGGCCAAGTGCAAATAATGGTTGCATAGGGCTTTTCTTGCACTTTAGCTTTCTATTAAATTATTGCTATTTTTAACTATTTATTGCTCTTTGAGATATTAATAGAGCTTTGCTAACTTGGGTTCTGCACTATGTATTTCAGTTAATTTTTCTGCATAGACCTTTCATCATCTGATGGCTTTTTAAAATAACAGCTGTGCATGTGGAGCATCGATGGATGGGAAAGGAAGAAGTCACGATTTATTCAAGCCCCTCCTACTCGTGCTGCTGCTCCATTAGTTGGAGACACCAGAGTTCAGTTCCACAATGATCAATCTCATCTCTTGGTTGTCCATGAAAGCCAACTGGCCATCTATGACAGCAAGCTCGAATGCCTCAGCTCGGTTAGTTTCCCCCCTCCCCACCATACAATATTGATTATGAAAAAATTGTGTCTGTTTCAAAATTGAAGATATTTTGATCAACTTTCTTTTTTTGTTAGTTCTTTTATCACACATACACACAAATCTTTCTTGATTTGTTCGTCTTCTGAATTGGATTTCACTGTGTTTACCTTAAAGCAATTCGAATCTCTGTTGAATTCAGCTAGAAAATATGGAGGTTCCTAATAATGATGGAGGCAGTTGGTGTTAGGATCTTCCATTTCTAGTTAATGGTTAGGATCATCTGAACAGTAGTGGTTCTGAGAGAAATCAAGACTTCTGTAACTGGGCATGCCATTATTCTCACATTTTTCTGAGATTTTACTTCATTCGGTTGTTGCACTTTGGTCCTCACCCTTCCAGTGGTTCCAATCTGGTCCCCAACTTCAGATACTCTTTGCACCCTTTCCCTGTCATCTGAATAGCTCCATCTAATTAGACTGAAAAATCCTGGTAATTGTCATCTAACTGCCATATTAAGCAACTTTTGGACCTCCCATATCATGATTACATGGGCATTTCAATCCAATTTAGTGGGCGAATTTCAGAAACGGCAAGATTGTATCGACATGCTAAGGTCAGCGACTGTGGTAAGAATCGAAAGTTTGGGGGCCAAACTGGAACATCCTAGGAGTTGGCGATCGTTAGTGCAAAAAATTGATCCGAGAGGAATTACTCCTTTATTTTTGTTCATGTTTCGTATTGCAAGCATTATTGCCGATATCTGTCGTCTTCTTGCGAGCCTCCCTCTATGACCTACGATGTTCCCTCTGATGCAGTGGTCTCCTAGAGATCCGCTCCCGGCACCCATTTCAAGTGCAATATACTCATGCGATGGTATGCTGGTCTACGCCGGATTCTGTGATGGCGCTGTTGGAGTTTTTGAATCAGAGAGCCTCAGGATCCGATGCCGAATTGCGCTTTCTGCCTACATATCCCCTTCCATTTCTAGGTACCGAGTCTTTTATTTCCTGCTATTTATTTTTTTTTAAAGCTCCAACATTGCATAAGATGTGGGCAATCTTATAAAGCAAACCTCTTTCGCCCAAAAGTGTACGCAGGATTTTTGGGAAGGCAGATTCTTCTTCTTGATCTACTAATTTTTGCCGACGACCATCGATAAGTTCTTATTCTTTTCTTTTATGCCTTTCCGCTCCAGTAGCGCCGGCGCTGTTCATCCTATGGTGATTGCCGCGCACCCGTCGGAGCCCAACCAGATAGCATTAGGGATGAGCGACGTGCTGTGTATCGTGGTGGAGCCTCCGACGCCGGAGCCCAAATGTGGGAACGGCGCCCCTCACGCCGCAGGAGAACGGCCCATCTGCCCGCCCCCAATCCCCGGTAACCAGCACTCGACGCAGACCCCTCCTAGACGTGAGCGGCTAACCTCATCCGCATTACAACCTCTAGGGGTTTAGGATAGCGAAACAAAAGGGCGCATACTAAGTAGAAGAATTTATATATTTATGTATATGTCTATGAAGAAACACACCATCTTTTCATGCATTGGTAGTTGATTTCTTTTCTTTCTTTTTCTGCCTCTTTTTCTGCCTCTTTTTTTCATGTCTCTGTTCAAGTTTGATGATCTTCTTTATGCCTAGATTTTTTCTTTCTTTTTTTTCCTTGTGTCTTTGTTGTTTAGCTTTCGAGAATGATATTGTTGTGTTAAATAGAGGTAATGTGTTAGACATTGGATGGGTATCAAGTGGACTTGAATTTAGGTCATATTGATTTAATAAACAGCACATTGAATAGACCAACATTTACTAGGCGTTTTTGCTTTTAGTGGCTCTGTTTACAGTTTCTAGGGAAAAGTATTGGGAAAAAAAAAGGTTTCTATGATTTTTTTTTTTTTTTCAGGCTTTTCACTCCTTTGCGTTCTAAGGAAAACCAATTATTTTGATTTTTTGTTTCATATTTCGTGGAAAGTTAGAATTTTGTTTTCCAAAAAAATTGGAAAAACAAAACAATAATTTTGCATAAAATCTAGAAAAGTTTTCAAAAAAGTTAGGTTTTTTTAAGCTATGTAAAAAAAAAAATTTTTTAAAAAATTTTTTCAATTTTTTCCATAATAACAAAGACCTTCAGGCCCCCCAACTTTTTCACTTTTGCGTTCTGTCCACTGAGGCAAAAAGACCGCCGCAATGCTTAACATCTTCCTTCACGTGCATGATGCTATGCTTAATATCTTTATTCATGTTACAGACCGTCTTTAGCGCAAGCGACAAAGAATTTGATGGTTGGTATCTCAGGTTTTAAGTTCGAATTTTAGTTGGTTTATATTTTCAGCTAAGTTTATTTTTTTTTAAAAAAAAAACTAAGCGAGTTTCGTCTTATCTTTCTCTCGAAAAATAAAAAATCTTTATTCATGCATATGAGGAGATGCGCGGGGAGGTAAGAAATAAGTGATGATGATGTGAACTGGCTACAGACGATTAATCTAACATGAAATGGTTCAGAAATAAACTTAATGATAAAATTTTGTTGAAGATTTTATTAATTTGGATGTGAACTAATCAAATCATATTGGCTTTCGAAAGTTTAGCACTAATGACCGAAATTAGGCGTAAATTACTAAAAAAATTGAATGTTCGAGGATTGCGATGTTCTTCGAACAAAGTTGGGGAGCTGTTTAAAGTTGGGAGGTTTTGTTGCATTTTTTGTTGAAACAAGATCTAATCTTTATTTTAAGTTCAAAAATTACCAAAAAAATAATATTTAAAACGTGAGGGCCTCTTGCAAGTTATTCTCAGTATAATAATGAGCTAAAGTTAATAATGAGCTAAAGGATCTCTCTTTTCTCTCTCTCACGAGCATTTGTCAACATTCAGTTCGATGAGTTTTTTGAGTTAAAGTGTTAGGGGCGCGCGCCGTTCGCGCTCTCTCTCCTTCGATTCGAAGTCCCCGCCCTTCTCTCTCCCTTCTCAAACCTGCCATCCTCTATCCCGGAGGAGTCCTGCGACGGAGCTCCTCCTCCGCCGGCCGCGCCGTCGACGACGCGACAAGGAGCTCGGGCGGAGGAGGTAGATTCCTTGTCGGCAGAGGGTTGGAGGATGCGCGCGTGGGGCAGTCGGTGTGGCGGTTCAGAGGCTGGATGCGAGGGTCCCCGTCACCGGGCCACGTCTTCCACGCCATCAACCGCCTCCGACTAACGCGCTAATAACGCGAGCTCGAGGTGACGTAGATCAACCTTTGTGTTTTAGTCGTTTCTTTTGATTTTGTTAGTGTGGACTAAATTTAGCGTTTTTTTTCTGGCGAAGAAGAGGAATCTTACAAAAGGCGCATTATTTTCTCTGCTTGTTTCGATTTTAGATTGTGTGGATTCAATCTTTTTCGCCTCGGTTTCGTTATTTCGAGCAAGATTCTGTAAAAGGAGCATTCTTCGGCTTCTTTGTTCTCTACTTGTTGCATTTTAGTATACCATGTGCCTGGTTAGGAAAATAGTTAGAGATCTCACAATTTCATTTGAAATTGTGTGTGGATGTTATAGGCATTTATCAAGGGACAGCAATGAGTATTGTTAGTTGATAGGAATAGATGCTTTTTGTGGGGAGAAGAAATTGGAAGCTATGATTGATGTAAATGATTTTAATGATAAAAGTACAACATGATTTTGTGATCTTAATTTTGTAGCCAAAATAAGAATCGTTGATCAAATTGAAACCTCAATCATCTTTTCCTCGCTCTCTGTTATTTTGGATTCGTCGGTATCGATCATCATTTCCTTCAACTGTTACTGCTTTTGTACTTCTCTTCGCGCCAGCGTTCTGGAGTGGCGTGCATTGAGGGGGAGACCTACAAGTTTTACGGAAGCTCGATATTAGTTCTCTTAGAGTTTCACCGCAATCTTCATGAATGTCGCAGGCGAGAGCTCTTCCTCCGATCCCTCACGCAGTATCAGAACCAATTGCTCTACAACACTGGTCATGGGCAGCTTGGAAATGTGGGGCTTGATCAAGCTTCATATGGTTCATGAGATGATGCGGGAGTTGGCGTTTTCCTAGCTCGGCGTATGTATACAAAATCGCTTGATAAGTCCGTACATTCGTCGCCGGGGCAAGGAAAACTATCCCTAAAATACTCAGCACGATGAAGGCGCGGCGTCTCCCGCACACATTCCAATTAACAAAATTCTTTGAGTACAAGCGAAAAGAACTAACATCGAGCATGTCGAAAGGTTTCGCCGAATGAAAGGGCAGCGTCAACAATATGAATAATTACGGCATATTTGCTGCGATCGCCACGCTGTCGCCGAGGCTATACACGGTTTCTCGGACATTATAGAAGCATTGACAATCGAAACAGTATAACTGGGTTCGCGTTGGTATTTACTTATTCTGTATGCTTATCATGAGTAAGAGAATAGGTCGAGAGCACTGCGAAGGTTGGTTGCAAGAGCTCCTCTGTCCATCCAAAGCCTTTTACTCGCGATTGAGTTTTTGGCGGGGTTGGATCGATTTCTAGGGCAGAGAGATAATGGGCAGAGTTGAAAGCCAAGAGGAATTAGCGTCTGCAATACTTTTAATTCTATTATATCTGGTATTCGCGACACGGTCGTGTCGAAAAAGGCATCTGAATTTATAAAGAGATGGAAGCAAACGGGTGCAAGCCGAATGCTATAACTTATCGCCACCTGGCGTTGGGTTGCTTAAAAGCCGGGCTTGTCGGGGAAGCAGTTGAAACGATGAATAAGGGGAAAGACGAAGCTGTAGTACTCAAGGTAAGGAGATCTACGCCGTGGTTGGAGACTACTTTTATGTTACTTGAAGCTTTTGCAGAGATCGGCGACGTGGAAACTTCGAAAAAGCTATTTGAGGAGCTGAAGGAGTCGAAGTATTGTAGGTATCCCTTTGTTTTCAATGCCCTCTTAAAGGCTTATGTGAAGGCCAAAGTTTATGAGCCGGAATTGTTGAATAAGATGATTCTGGGAGGGGCGAGGCCTGATGCTGAGACGCACAGCCTTGTGAGACTTGTAGAGCAGTTCAAAGATGATCGAAAAGAACGACGATCGGTAGAGGCGAAGAAGGAACTTAGAGCGAGAAAACAAAGACAGAGCTGAATATAAGGCAAGTCCAGGCTGCTTTTTTTTTTTTTCCGTTTTCTTTAACTGTAATATATTCTAATAAATTCTATCATTCTACAGAGGTTTCAGTAGAAGTTTGGATTTTGTTGCTAGGATTCAGCGAAAATAGTTGGACACAACGCGAGCATTGCATCTTTGCATCAAAAATATGGTGGCATTATCAAAGGTTGGTAATGACATGATAAAATGTGACTCATGGTTTTGTATTGCAGATATTCGTAATACTTGACGCATAACAATTTTGACTCTGGTATATTTGATGTTGACAAGTATAGTGTAGTTAGTCATGCAAATTCTCCTTCCATTCATGAATAGTATTTGGCATATTTGTTTCATAAGAATCCTTGTACTCTCCCCCTTCTCCGACGACCGACAAATACAGCAAAAGGAGTAAATGACGTAATTTGAGTAGTTTTTTCTTCGCTGAATTGTGCAGCACTTAAATTTAACCCAATCATATTCATTATATTTGGCCAACAAAATTGCATTTCGGCATTAATTAATCACCAGCTGTAGGAAGCAAGGTTGCTTTTTCACTCATGGTACTTATTTTTGTCTTTGCTTTTATAACATATTTCATGAGTTATGTATATATACTTTCACTTTCAAATTTAAATGGCAACTAAGATAAATTTGATTCTCTTTGCATATACAAATGGTGTGATTCCATGCTATTTGGGGACATGAATCTGTAATGCTCATAAAAATGTCATTTAATTCTTCATGAATATGTTAGCTTGATGCAAATTTAATGAAGGGTTTGCAGGCGGAGCACGTTGCAGGCGGCCAGAAAGTGCAATGAAAAAATATTTAGTTTGTTTACTGAAGTGACAACCCGTCGCACAAATCGCATGCTTCGGTTGAGCTACGATTTCCTGCAGTACCGCTAGAAAACAAAGAAGAAAGCCTTTGGCGGCCCTCATTCTTCTGAGCGGAGAGGCGACGAGGTGGATCATATCATCTATCGGGTGTTACAGTTATCGCGCGTCGCATATTTACGTATAGCTGAAACTATAGAAGAACCATGCGACGCATTTTCTCGAAATCTGTGTGATTTCTAGAAGTGGGAGAGCTACAAGCAGTACAAAAAAGGGGCTTTCCTGTCACACAAACTCACTATAAGTGGTTTCTTGGCTTCTACCACTCCACCTTCTCCCTCAGAGGGAAGTGTTAATTGTAGGGGTTATTTTTTTCTTTTTTTTTTTTTTCTCTTTTTCTTTTTTTTTTTCTGTTTGCTATTCTAAAGTTGCTTCTCTTTTCTTTCAAATTTTTTATTTGCAATCTATTGCAAAATTTTCTTTCAGCTGCTGTGTCTTCTGCAGTAGCAGTGTGATGAGGGGTCAACAATTTGCATTTCTTTTTTTTTTTTTTAAATTATAAATTTTAGTTTATGGTCTTTTGTATCTGGTTAAGGCAATAGCTGAGTGGATATGAGTGATTTGTTTCACTAAAGAAGGATGTTGGTGTTGGTTTTCTTTTCTTTTCTTTTCTTTTCTTTTCTCTTTTCTTAATCTTTCTTTGGTTATGCCTAATCGGTGATTATATCAGAATGTCAAAGTTAAGAGAGTTTCAATATAATTTCTTTCTGGAGAATATATACTCCATTAGTTTCTAAAATCCACACACCAATGTTTAATAAATAACTCTGTGTTTCAGCATTTTTTATTTTAATTTTTTGGTTAAGATACAAGTTTATCTTAGTGGACCAATCAAATGGCAATAGTTGAAATATCCTTCTAATTTACATAATTATCTAAAAACTCATGTTAAATGTTCATACTCCTCTATAGTAATCTTATATGCAATTTTCATACATAAAACTCACTTTTAGCTCAAAGTTTCAGCTTCATTTCACCTGAAGAAAAATAATTTATTTCTTCTTTTTACTTACTTTTATTAACTGTATTTTTACCCACAAGACAAATGCTGAGTAAAAAAAAAAAGGAGCTCCTACCAATTGCATGAATATAACATAGATGGCTCTCTTAAAATAAATAATACAATAAGATATCAAACCTTTTTTATGGCAAACTAATTGCATCTAACAACTGAGCTTCAATACCACCTTTTTTTCATCACTATATATATATATATATATATATATCACCTCAACAAATTACATGACTATCCCTTGCAAGTAAAAATTTCCATCACCCCTTCAACAACTATTTTACCATCCTCCCAATCCTACAAGCCTTCTTTTAATCCACTCCAGCAAGTATTCCCAAGCAGAAAGCAGATAAACACCCAAACAGCAATAATGCAATAGTTTAGAATCTGCCTGATATATACTTCAAGACATTAAAAAGGTTGAGAGTGGAGAAAAAAGCTGGAAAAAAAATTATAAAAAGCCCTTCGAACACCATGAGACTCGATCGGTGACGTCATAAGTAAAGATTGCGAGATGTAAATATACATTTCAGTGGTGGCAGAAGAAGTCCGCGAAGAACAATGTAATAACAGCAAGGCAGATAGGCTCAGAACTTTACATAGTCTACCTGATATAAAATTGCATGTCACACAAAACAGAGAGACAAATGAGCTCAAAACACTAGTAATATGCACCGACATTTTAATTATAACATAACATGATTCAGTAAACCACTTGAAACACCAAATAGAATCCGCTGTGATATTCCAACCACCAGGATAGATTCTAGAGCCAGTGAAATAATGTGATTACAGAAATCCTACATACCAGTTTCTAAAACCTAACAAGCATCATAGAAAGTACGGCAAAATGCTCGGCAAAGAGCACAATTAAAAGAACTAATCCAGTATACAGTTAAAATCATCAAAGCCAGTAATATTCCTTGCAAAGCATAATTCCATCATATACAAAACCGATAATTACTATCTCTGCTCAAGCAACGGGCATCGGAAAACTTTATTCGTCGAACATGCCTTAAATAGATGAAACAACAAAAGAGGACTAAGACAGCAACATCACTACCACCTTTTAACTGGAGAAGCTTGCAGAACTATACCATGCTAAAATCATCGTCACTTCAAGTTATTATCAACAAATAATCTCTAAATTGTAGAAAGTGCGTGAGAAGTTTTAGTACAGCCTCCTCCTTCTTCGTGTATGAAGTTCCGCATCATCCACATCCAACGGAACGGACGGACTGTTTCCTCCTCTGCTTCTGACAAACCTAGAAGAACCTTCCCCCGTCCGCTCCGTCGAATCGTCAGTAGACGCAACATTTCCCTCTATAAAAGCCATCGTGCTTGAAGTTGAAGGCTGATAAATGTATGGAGATGGAAGCCTTCGAAACATCCCAGTATTATTATTGTTATTATTATTACTATACATAGTAGCAGACGGCAAGATTGCTTCAGCTTGGCCACTACCGCCACCATTAGCATGGCCCGAAGAATTATTTGGGGGACTTACTGAATTGCTCCCCCCTTCTTCCCTTTGTGTTCTCCTTGGCCTGAGCCTTGTTAGTACACTAGGATGCACGGCATCAAACCTTCCCAACACCCTAGGACTCCTACTGCGCCCTTCGAGATGAGCCCCAATCTGCATCTCATCATCTATAATCCTCCTCCACGAGATTGTCGTACTTTCCGCTAACCTTCTTGAGACAGGCCGCTGCAGATGCTGCCTCAAGCTCTCGATCCTATGAGCATGAGGTCGAGGAGGTATTTTTATGCCCGAGCCCCAGCTTTCTTCACATTTCTTCTCCACTCCAGCGTCTGAGCCCCCCCGCCCGTAAATTGGGGTAACGTTCACTTCTAAAACCTCTCCTTTACACACAGGGCATTCTGAATGCTCAGAGTGGGCATGAAGCCATTGGTACAAACACGGCCAACAGAATAAATGGCCGCACGGTGTGACGACAGGTTCCTTTGCTACCTCAAAGCATATATTGCACTCAAAATTCGCACCACATTCACACTCCTCTTCCTTGTTCTTGTCCGTATCCGCCGCTTCCTTGCCTTCAGCGCCCAGCTTACGCTTTTTCAAAGATTCTAGAGTTCTTTGGGACTGTACTATGTCGTGCATCAGCCTCTCGGGACTAGTCAAAGAATGCGCCCCAGACTCAAACCTTTGATCACTATCATGTGGGGGGTCAGATGACGGTCCCACTCTGCGAACTCCCAGCCGATGCCTCACTTCAATCAACCTTTGAAAACGAAGCTGTGGGTATTCCTGGAGCTGTTGTATAGAAGACGCGCGATCCCCCGGGCCCACAAGATCAGTCACGGGGATCAGCAAGATCGGGCCGATTGAGGATGATGCATCATCTAATTGTGGGATTCTCGAGGTAGGAGGGCACGATGGTAAAAACGGCAAGGGAGGGTTACCGCTTGGCGCGATGGGTTCATCAGCCACTCCACCAAGAGGGGTTGTTGGGTCAAAAGGCATCTCCACCACAGTCGGTCGGACACCAACAACTAAAGGAGGAGTAGGCGGCGGCAGAGGCGGCGGCGGTGGCGGGGGCGGAGGAAATGAAGAATCAATTTGCAGAACACTTTCTCGACCGGCATCAAAAGAAGAGCCGTTCGGATCGTGAGAGGACAAATTACTATTATCTTCGAATACAGCGGTGGGATCTGCGGGCAATTGGTCGGGTGCGAACAGGGAATTCGAAGGGGAGTACGGCGCATCCAAAATAGACGGCCGCAAAGCAATTGAATTGCTCGTGGGCTCGCGAGCTTCCTCAGAAAACAAAGATGGCAACATTAAAGAACCTAGGGCGAGATCAGACCCTAGGTCTCGGCTTATCCGCCGGGGCAAAGTAGGATTAGCCAGGTAGAGATTCAGATCAACTATGTTGTTCCCGTTCTCTCCAATCTCATTGGCCATCTCCCTATACGACAACGAGTAAGTAAACCCTACAAAAAAAAATCTCCTCTTTCCCTTCTCTCTAGGTCAAAACATCAAACACCATCCGCCCACTCAACATGAAAACATCTACGGACCAAGAATCCACCAACAAAATTGTATCTTCCGCTTAAGCCCCCAGTTAATTCCCCATCCCCGAGTCGCGGGATCGGGCGCCGGGAGAAAGAGAAAGATCTACCAATTAGGGTTTCACTCACTCGGATCGAAGGCAGCGAAAAACCACAAAATAACACCTACGGATCAAAAAATCCAGCTCGTCTCGTAAATCCAAGAACAAAATCGCATCCTTCGACAGACCCCCCAAAGAATCTCCCATCCGCGATGCACGATCGGGCGCCGGGCGAGAGATCTACCGATTAGGGTTTCGCACGCTCGGATCGCAGAGGAAAAAAACCTAGAAAACTGCGAATTAGGGGTCAAATTGGACCGCGAAAGCGGCGGAGTCGATCGGAGGGGATCAAATTGAGGCGGTAGGGATTGAGATCGGGGCGGAAACTCGTACCTGAATTGGGAGAGATCGTAGGGGTTCCGCGTGAGCCGACGAAGCGAGGGAGAAACCGAGAAAGAGAGAGAGAGAGAGAGAGAGAGAGAGAGAGAACGCCTTAAATAGTTTTCTTTTTCATTTTTGGAGTGTGTAGGCCGAGATCTCGGAGGATGCGTGTACATATATGGATTTGACGGCTATGATCGTTTGTTGCTGTCGATGATGATGCCGATGGACGGCCAGGATCGGCTCGGGCTCACTGAAAAAACATTAAGAAAAAAAAAAAAACACCGTCGCCCGAGAAGATTCGAACTCTCGCGGCTTGTGATCGTTTGTTGTGTTGATGATGATGATGATGGACGGCTCTGATGGGCTCACGATTTCGGAAGATGCGCGTATATATATACATATATGGATTTGACGGGTATGATCGTTGCGTTGCCGTTGATGATGATGATGCTGATAGACGGCCAGGATCGGCTCGGGCTCACCGAAAAAATATTTAAAAAAAAAAAAAAAGCCGTCGCCTGAGAGATTCGAACTCTCGCGGGGAAACCCCATGTACTTAGCAGGCACACGCCTTAACCACTCGGCCAAAGCGACACTTTGATGTTCAAAGTAATCACATAAACTATTATTTAATCTCTATAAATTTGATAATCTCGATGCAACCTAACGTTGCCTTTCACTTGATTGGGGATCCAGAACAGGTTTTTCACACTAAAAGCACACATCTAGTTGATCAGATATTGATCTGGGAAAACATATTTCCAAGTCACATTTCGGATCCTCGAACATCGTATCTTCGATGTTCGGACAAAGCAGTTCACAGAAACGGAAAACATTTCCACTAGAAAAGTAGAAGCTATGAATAACCAGTCCACCTCTCGAGCTACGGAATCACTACTAACATAATCCGCAATTCATTTGGCCACGGAATCACTATACGGTTATCAAAACTCTCAATTTAATTGATTGGAAACAATACAAACCAAAACAAGCGCGAGTTTGAACGGGCGGTTTGAGCCCTTACAAGAACAATTCTTACTGGTTTTGCATAAAATAATAAGTTCCAATTGGTACTTTATTGACGCACAAAAAAAAACCATAGCAAGTGGAATCAATGCAATGTTTTAAACTGCATTGCAAAATCCTACGACGACTGATCAGATAAACAACTTTTGTCGACTTGTACGGTATTAAGATTCCGCGGATTTGACGATGAAGTTTTGGCGGCTGATCGGGTTCATGACAACAGGCGGCCCGGCGGTGCGAGGCCACGCCTGGAACTTCTTATCAGTCGCTTCCCACCATTCCTTCTCAGCGACAGTGTGCGGGGTAGTACCTGGGGGTTTTCAAGAAATTTTATGCCATGCTTGAATTTGCCAGAATAAAGTAGAAGAATTTTCTATTGTATTCAAACTGAACTGACCTCCAAATATCTTTTTGTCGGCAATTAATACATCAGATATGTACGCAATCCCAATGGATGCAGCAAGCGCGCCAATGATATACTTCGCAGCCATTTGCAAACTGAAAATATAAAGAAGTGTTGATATATCTTGAATAATATGAAAAACTTAAAAACTAGAAACTCCTAGTTGTGTTACATTAAGAAGTGCGAGTTGATGGTTTCAAGTTTATAGCCTTTTTCGGTGACACAACGCAACGCGACCCAAATTAACAAATCTTCCCCCAGCTGAGGCACCTGGGTGATTGCCCAAGAAAATTAAAAAGATACCCTTTCTCCAATTGTATTCCAACTATACATTCCAAAATTCGAAATACAAAATATGCTCAAGAGAAAATCTTCATTTGGGTCACATGGTTTATAACCGCCATGAAAATAATGCATAATAAAACAGTCACTGTCTAGTGAATAGGCAAAACGAAAGCAGAGGAAAAGAGGTCTAAGATTGATAGATAACAAAGAAAGGCAGTTCTTCAAAAGCGAATTTAAATTTTCTAAAAAAAAAAAAAAAAACAAACAAACAAACAAGCAATTCATGATTTTACTTTTCCATACATTTGAATTAAGAGTGAAAACAAATAGGATACTGGTAAAGTACCAACTAATCAATATTTGTATCAATTTCTGTTTCCAGATCTACAAAGACACATATTGACATTAAACAATATAATAATCTCTGCCATATTTGAGTAAATGAATATGAATTGCATAGAAGTTATGCCTCTATTCGTTTCCATCCATTTTGACTCAGGATACAAAATATTAGAAAATTCACTAAACAAACAAAGGCACAAATTCAAGCAAAAGAAAAGACAGTAATGTTAATAGCCCTGATCCAAAATTCGTTATTTATTTAAACACACACATTTGAGCCTCTGTTAGAACAACGTATTTGGACATATATAACCATCCGGATGACACTTCTAAATCTAGATCTACATCATATTCAAGAAATTGACACATCTGCATTCACATCTAGCTGAATTTGGATACGGAACCTGAATTTAATAAGACCTATTGCTAATCCTTCTATCCAAATATTTGAGGAAACAGAAAGTACTCTACCAATGATTGTTATATCTAAAGCCAGTAGAGATATAGGCTCGTTTGGATGTCGGAATAAGTTCTCCGGTGATAACATAATCGGTATGAGGATCTTCTTTTGTGATTGAAAGTTATGAGTTTGATTTTTTGCTCCCTGAAAAATCTTAGCATCCATGATCTAGTAGGATAGCAAATTTCACCTATGAGGTAATTTATCTTTTTCCGGATAGCTGACTAGAAGGCCGGACATGGTATGCCATTCTGGGCATTTGATATACAACAAAAATTCTTCAGAAAACCAAATAGAAGTGTTGAACAAGAGGTTCATGCATCCAAACAGTGCCATAAAGTGCAAGCCTTATATGGCAACTATTAAACCTTACATTTCACTAGTATTTGTTGAGTTCTTGAGAGGGGGGATATGAACTAATAATGAGAGGATAACAAGAGTACAATCCCTGCACCATCCATGTATTTCAACTAATCCCCAAACATTTTGTTTAAACACTTTTTTCGTCGAACTTTATCATATACTCCAATCCAAAAGGCACAACCTTTTGCTGAAAATGACATTTTGGGCAAGCCAGCCATTTTGCCGTTTTTTTTTTTTTTCTTGTGGGGAGTCAGGAATGAAATTGCCATATACGACGAAGTTCGAGTTCAGAGATTGAACTGTTTAAGCGAAATTTCAGGAACAAGTCGCAGAATCAGGAAAGCACAGAGATTATCCAATACATTTCGCCCTAGAGAAAAATATTATCTTGGGCATGTAAAACATCAACACGAACCAAACATAACCACTAACCCCAATTTTTAAAGGATTAATATATTAATAACTAGAAAACAAGACGATTTTGCACAGTATTTGTCGTAATCTCACGCAGATCACGAAAATCTCAACTCACGGTAGTTCTATAAACAGGTAAAAACAAACTAACACCGATTGATCCAAATATGGATGAAAAACGAAGCAAAAAAACAAAGTATTAGATCATATCTCACGAACATAAACCAATAATTGTAGGAGCCGCAGAACCCTAACCCTAAACTGATGCAACCCTAAATGATTTTGCAAAAAGAAAAAAAAATTAAAGATTAAATAGAACGATCCATCACGCGATTGGATGCGAGGGAGAAGAATCGGAGGAAAAGAAGGGTTCGATCGAGGAGGAGGATCGATTCGTTACCTCTCTCTCGATCTCGGCGACGCTCCCCGCTGATAATAAATTGGAGAAATGGGGGAGAGGAGTATGAAAAATAAATAAATAATAATAATAACAAAAGGCGATTGCCCGGTATAACGGGTCGGGTCGTACTATCGGATGCGGATCCGATATGAATAGATGGGGGCAATAGCTCAAAAAAAAAAAAGAAAAAAAAAGAGTTGAGGGTTCTTCTTCAATTTTCTCTATTTGTGAGGGGTGTGGAGACATTTTTACCTCTATAATATTTGGGTCAAAAATGTTCATGGGCCGGGTCAAATTTGGGCAGCTGATACATTATATCCGTACCCAAATACTAAAGAGTTGGAAAAAAAAATACACCCTATCCATTTAATTTTTGGAAAAACTTCAAAAACCCCCCCTGTGGTTTCATGCATTCTCACTTTAGTACCCTGTGGTTTAAAACGTATCAATTTGCCCCCCTGTGGTTTCGTTTTTATCTTTTCAGAAGCTTTTTCGTTAATATTTCGTTAAATTATATACAAAAAGCTTCAGATAACCATCTATGTTTATCGAATATTCACTTTAGTATCCTTTAATTTTAATTTTGTCACTGATTTAAGAAAAAAAAAATAATAAAATTGATAACAAAAAGAGAAAAATGAAACCACAGGGGGCCAAATTGATACGTTTTAAACCACAGGGTATGAAAGTGAGAATGCATGAAACCACAGGGGGGGTTTTTGAAGTTTTCCCTTAATTTTTTGATTGGATTCTGTTCGGATACTTAAGTTAATGATATACTCAATAGGTCTATTTAAGCGAGCCTGGATAGTGACTGCCCATATACTACCTGCTTAAGATCGAGTATGGATCAGATAAGGGTCGAGTCTAGATCGGATACGAATACTTATATGCATATATTTTTTATAGGCTTTACTAAATAATATATGGACAAACCACAAATCTCTTGTTATAAAAAACTCACATTCTAATTAGTTGTACCCAGTCTAATAAAATTCGTTCAAACAAAAGATTTAAGCTGTAAACAGTTAGAATTAAAAAGAAGAAAGAGCAAAATAAACAGATAAAAAAAGAGCAAACATAGCGACTAAGATTTTTACTAAGATGAAAATATACAGAGACCCTTCGTATATAAGTCCTATTGAAATTGATCGCTCAACTTTAAATTTTTTCATTTACTATATTTCACGGATCCAGATCGGGTCCGAATTTTGAAACTCTTTTGGACCCTACCGACTAAAATATTGGATTTCGATCCGGACTAAATAGGTACGGACATAAAGTATCTGGATCCATATCCAAAACTTTAATAGATAATTTATTTTATCAGTGTATTATTAATTTTTTATTGAATCCGGTTTGGGTCTGAATAGATACAGATAGAGTCTGGATCAAATACGAAATATCGAGTATTTTGAACGGCTTTAATTTAGGCGCGCTTTTCTTTAATTTAAAATGTATGCGATTTTCCCGAAACCCTAAAATTCGAACAAATCCTCGAAAAACGAACGAAAAGAGAAGAAGAAGAAGAAGAGGCAAAAGAGGTGGCTTTTCTCACTGTTTCTCTACGCATTTTTCCTAAAACTCTTCGATTTCGATCGCCAAAACCCTGGTTATCGAACCCTAGAGCACGATTTTGTCTCTCCTTTTGCGATTAATTTCTTCGATCTGTGGCAGTTTAAGGCTAGATCGAGCCGAAGCAAATGGAATCGGGGTCGCAGGTCGCGAGCTCGAGGTATTCGAACCTCAGGAAGTCGTTTCAGCTCGCGATCCGTTCCTTGCTCACCGCGTTCTCCAAGGAGGTGATTTGTGATAGCTCTTCATCATTTCTCTTGCTTTCCCTCGTAGATCATGCGTAAAACTTGGATTTTGTGCATAAATTGGTTAAATTTGTGGATAATAACCATCATTTAGATCATCATGGAAGTTGGAATGTAAGTGTAAGATAATATTTGTTCTTAGAGCTTATGATATCATGTACTCGTGCAAAACGGAGCAAAGCTAGAATACTTTCAGAAGTAAAATGAGCCATTTACTTCAACCTCATTTCTGACGACGGGGCATGCTAATCGATAATCGACGCCGTTAACAACGATCTAAGCTATTTGAACTTCCTAGGAATCGGATTGGGATTTTACGATATCATTTACTTAGTGAGCAAGTGGTCTTAAATTTAACTTATGTTAATTAGTAAAAGTTGTCAATTTTTAGGCCACTTGAATACTAGGCAAATGATTTCAAAAAATTTTGAAATTCGATTCCTAGAAAGCTCAAAATAGCCTAGATCATATTTAACAGTGTTGATAGTTGATTTGGATGCTCCATCATCGGAAATAAGATGAAAGAAAACAGCCTCGTTCACTTTTAAGAATATTCTTGCTTTGCTCTTCAAAAAGCGTTTTTTTTTTTAAATGGAGAAAAGTACATTTAGCAATCAATTGTCGAGTAGGGAGTCTAAATGCCTTACCCTTTGATCTCGCATTTAAATGGTTCATTAGATAGTGGGTTCAATTTACTACCAGCATATGTGCCTATATTATACCTATAATATTCCCACACAGATGACACCCTGTGAAATTGAAGATTCCCCTTCATTTGGAATTTGCATTACCTTATTATATATTTGAAGTTTTAGATGGTTGCACCCTTAGCAGATTCATGGATCTTGAAGTTATTAATAATTGTTAGTTTCAAAACTTGCAGATTCAACAGTTTTTGAGTTCTGTTACAGTGATCATATTTCTCGGCCTGTTATGTGATGGTCCTGGCATGACACAGAACACACTTTTAGAGTTTATTCTGAAATCTTTCATCTATATGCATTCTTTTTAAAATTTTATGAACATTATTAAAGTGTTTTTAACTTGCAGGATGTCGATAGAGCATTTTCGGGATTTAGCGATGCTGAGAGAGATAGTCTATATCACATGTTTGTTCATGTAAGTTTTCCTAATTTTCTTTTTCTAATGTTTCCCACATAAGTCGTTGTGTACCATAATATTGCTCAAGGTTGGAAATGCTTCCACTTACTGACCTCCAAAACTGAGGATTTAATGTGTAAGCTGGTAGTGAACTGGGCAGAGTACCAAGGTGGGCTAGGAAGTTTCCCGATTTGTAAGCTGCCTAATGTATATAAAGTTGATTCCAAGCTGGTCCTGATTAAAAAGCACTTAGTCGATGCTTTCGGCCGCTTTGATATTTCTTTTAGATTTTGGTCATAAACATGATTACACACACTTATATCTTGCATTCGACTTTTCAATCTGTTTTTGGAACCATAGAAGAAATAATAATTACTAACCAATGAATTTAGATATATGGTAGCTGATGATTTCAAACACCTAGTAATAGACAGGCATGTGTTGTGGATATGTGTTAAGTTCCTAGACTCCTTTGGTTGATACTGTCTAATATAGACCTGTCTTTGTGTGTTTGCTACTAATTACTGTTGCTAAGTCAGTTCTTCTATTCTCTTTTTATATTTTCTTTCAGGTCGTCAAATCTTTGCATACAAATATAGAGGTATGGGGTACTTATTTAACATTCTTTCAGTTGATTACTTATGAAAGTGAAAAAATGTTTGCAGACATATAGATCTAACTTATTTTTCATTTTGCAGGAGGAGTTTGACTCCATCTGTCGAGAAACAGAGGTCATATTTTCGAACAATGAATCAAAGAGCAGTTGCCCAACATGTTTCTGTAGTTTAACATACTGTTTCGTTATTTAGCGTGCACATACATCACTTGTGCTGTTGATTCTTGGAGACTTTCCACAGCTAACACTGCTCTATGTTAATATCTATCTTTCATGTATCATCTGGTGAGAAGTTGATGTAGCCTTTACTGATCATCATGAATTGTACAGTATCATGAGAACGGAGAAACATCATCGTAGAACAGTTTTATATCCGCATTTCTCATGTTCACAATGTTGTTATGTGAAATTTCCTCATCAAATATGGGAATACATTTTATCAGTACATCTTTAAAGCAGAACTGCAAAAGACAAGTACATAACTGTACTAATTTTAATTTATTACAGGTCGAAACCATACTTGACAGAGTGGATCAACTTATTGAAGAGCAAAATCTTGATGTACTATCTGCGGAGAAGTAAGGAAGCTGTATTCTATCTTTTGCAGGACAAGTTATCTTTGATAAATTTGTCCAGCAATCTTGATAACTTGTGTTCTTCAGTTCTTATGAATATTTGATAAAATTGTACTTGGTTTCTGTGCTATAATTTAGACTTTTTTGTTTTTTGTGATTTTCATATGTTACCTTCTTGCTTTTTTGCTCTTTTTTTTGTTAAAAAAAAATTACTGCTTAGGAATCATCTAAAAGTTTGCATATTAAAATATGCTAATTATGCTAATTAGCTCAATATCAGTACTATTGACAACTGGATAACTCACAAGTAGGACTAACATCGGAGATGTCAAAGAGAAGATCTCAAGAGTGAAGAAGGAAGAAATCCATTACCTTGCGAACCTGATAGAAAAGGTACGTTTTATGAAGAATTTTGTTCTTTTAGTCCTCAGAAGATAGAAAATTTCTGGTTAAAGTGATTTCAGTTACATTGATTCCAACCTCCAACTAATAACTGAAGGCAGTTAGATAATAAACAAGGTTAGTATCTCAATCAATGGCAAAAACTAAAACGTGGTCTGCCTACTATCTGCAGATGCTTTTCGAAAGCCATCCTAAATATACTGGAGATATTTTATTGCTCGCCTGTTGCTGTACATGCAAATAAGTATAATCTTTGCTTGCCATAAGAGACATTCGCCTTCAAATACTCTGCAAAAAATGCTTTCTATAGTTATACTACATAGGATCAGATATAGTGAGCTTACTTTGATTCTGCGTCATTGGATCCCGTAGATTTTCTGTGTTTATTTGTTTCATCGCTCGATGGATCACCTAGTTTTGTACTTTGCTCCATGATATCACTTGCTTAGTGTTCGACGACGCTACTTAATCTTTACTCAGGCTGAGGAGAGAAACAACGCGATGAGAGCTCGCATCGAACTCCTGAAGAAGCGGCAGGACTTGTCGGCAACAAAAGACGCCGTCGAGAAGGTGCTCTTACAATATCCGTCTTTTGAGCAGCAAATGTGTCATGTTATCCTGCCCTAAGCTTCTTCTTTTTCCCCTCCTTTTTTCCTTCGAAATGTTTTTTGCAGTTGCGTAGCTGGAACTCCGATTGTGAAATGCATGACTGTAGCTGAAGAGCTGCGGTTGTGCCCTGAACTGACGTTCGTAAGAGCCGATTCGAGCTGTGCTGTGCTTTGATCTCTACTAGCATCTCCTTTGTCTTGATAAGTGGAACAAAGAATAGGTTTTTTTTTTTTTTTTTTTTTTTTTTTGGTTGTTGTTTGTGTATGTGTGTATTTGCGCGCCCGCGCCCGCTATGGTTGCTCTGTTGAAATCTTCACTAAAAGGCCAATATAGTATGCCAGTTTATTTGTGACCCCTTGGTTTTTGTGGGCTCTTCAAAGTGTTGATAACTTGAGATTGGAGATGGGTGAATACTTGTCGCATTCTTTTGGTGGGTCGGAGTAGATTCTGGGAGGATTGATTTTTATTTTATTTTTTATTTCTATTTACCATTCCATTCGGAGCTGATTCCATTCGGAGCTGAGTCGAGACGGAAATCGATTTTTAGCAAATTTTTGGAGAAACTTTTATGAGTATTAAAAAAAAAAAAGAAGAAATCCTAAAAAGAATTAGAAAGTTTTTTTTTTTTTTCTGAGAGAGAAAAGTAGCATATTATTTGTTTTGTTCATTTTTTTTTTTAGTAATAAACTTAGCTGAAAATGTGAAGCAATTAGATTTCGAATCGGAGATCTCGGATATTATTCATCAAATTTTTTACCACTTGCATTAGGGATGGTCGATAAAAGAATTAGGAAGTTAAGGGGATCCTTTCATGCATTTTAACTTGGGATTGTGGCATCCACACACACTCATGCACCCAACCAATACAGGGAAAGAAAACTATGCCAGTAGGAGCAGAGGAGGAATCAGTGGCCAAAGTTGTCCCACAATTCTCTCTCTCTCATCATAAAAAGTGCTAAAAGCCTATCCATATCCTCCTCTTTTTCCCTTTCTTTTTATCTCTTTTTGTTTTTTTATTTTAAAAAAATCATAGCATCTTAATTTCCATCCACACACTCTGACTCCACTCTCTATTATTCTCCCACCCTCTCTCAATACACCCCCATTCCCCCCCCCCCCCCCCCCCCCCCCCCCCCCCCCCCCCCCCCCCCCTCTCCCCCAATACAACTAACCACCACCTATCAACAACCAACCCCCCCACACACTCTCTTCTCTCCACTCATCCGGCAGTTGGCTGCCTTGCTCTTCCTCTGCCTCCACCCTCTCCTCCGCCGCCGCCGCGTCCTCATCTTCGTTCTCCAAACTCAGATCACCACCATCTCCACTTCTTCCTCCTCCGGTGAGTCCGATTTTGAGCTTCCGCTTAAAGCTTTGACCTTGCTTGGCATTGCAGTCGTTTTCGTCTCGCTTGTTATGAACCAAAATTCTGTATGATTGAATGAGCCAGATTATCGTAAATACTATCGTAAGTCTTTCGAAATGTATCGAAATTTGTGATTTCAAGAACTTGGATGGATCAGTGCAGGTACTTCAAGAGTGTGACATGAGTCTTAACACCACATCGATTAAAGACGCAAAATATTTCACCATTATTATTACTGATTAGAAAGGAATCTTCTTCGAAATTCGAAAAAAAAAAATGTTATCTATTATACCTTTTGTTTTTTGTTTTTTTTTCATTGACAAAACAGATTGTAAGCACTCCACCATTCATCCTCTCAATAAATTTGTTGTTTGATAAAAAAAAAAAAGAAAAAAAAAAAACTTGATGATTCCAAACAAGGTTTCTCTTCTACAATCAATAAACTGTTAAAAGCCTAAAACTGATATGCACATAGGTGGTGATATTTCTCTCCTTATCCCCGTAAATTCCGGTCGCAGAGAACTGCTTTTCGCGGGGTGTCACTGGCAGAGAGGAAATGGGTGCTCTCGTCGGTGCAGGGATTGAAGAGGAGGGGGAGTCGTAATGGCTCAGCTGCTGCAGTTGGAACGAGAAGCAGAGGAGGGCTTGAGGTTCGTGCGAGGACGGCGGGGGCATCGAAGAGCATCGAGGTCGAAGTCGACAAGCCCCTCGGCCTCACCTTGGGCCAGAAGCCCGGCGGCGGAGTCGTCATCACAGTGAGTAGTTTACCGCTTCATTATTACACCGTACTACACTGTACTTTAGGAGTGTTTTCATGTGTCAGTTGTCACACCACAGTTAAAACTTCAGATTCTGCATCAATCCCTACATGTCAATCATTTACAGTACTAACAGTAGTCGACTTCAAGTACAGCAATAAATATCATCCGCGCGTAGTTGCTTTTCAAAAATCTTTAATTTTAGTCACTCACACTAATTTTTTTTAAAAAAAAATAAAAGGAAGGGGTTTTGAGCTTTCTATGGCGAATTTTGGTTGAAAAATCTAAAAAAAGGAAACGAATTATACACGAGGGATAGATTTGGAACTCATTTTGGTCACTTTGGCGTTGTTCGTTCTCAATTTCTTTTCTTAGTGCCACTTTGGCGTAGTTTTTGCTTCTGCTTTGAGTTGAGCCACCTTAGTAGAGCATCCTTTAAAATAAGTAAATAAATAAAAAGTTTAGAAATGGTATTTTGAGGGCCAAAAGAAACTTATGCCGCGGTGTTGGGACCAATTCCAATAAAACTCATTAATGCTTTTTCTAACAGCACTGCTCAAGCAAGCAAGCACCTCAGCAATCAACATTTGCGCCCAATAGTCGGTCTAAATTGGCAATTAATCACACAAACCTACCCTAGGATTTACGCAAGACTTATGTCCTTGGGTATCTTATTTCGTCAGGCTGTCGATGCCGGCGGAAATGCAGCAAAAGCAGGGCTTAAGGCCGGGGACCAGGTGCTGTACACAAGCAGTTTCTTCGGCGATGAGCTTTGGCCCGCGGACAAGCTGGGATTCACCAAAACTGCAATTCAAGCGAAACCGGACTCCGTCTACTTCGTAGTCAGCCGGCAAGTTACCCCTCGGGGTCTTTCGACAGTGTTTTACTGCAGCTTTTGATACTGTAGCTTCAGCCACTGGCACATTTGGTTGTTCAGAAACTGTCTGACACTTGTTTCTGTTTTATGGCAGCGGTGCGGAAGTCGATGTAAAGCGGCTGACGAAAAGGCCAGCTCCTCCTCGGTTCGGCCGGACCCTGACAGAAGCTCAGAAGGCGAGATCGCGACGAATTTACAAATTACATGCGAACAAATACGCATTCCTTTTTTTCTTGTTTCATCTTGTGACTTCGTTTCTGCCGCATTCTTTCAGGCCAGAGCCACTCACATCTGCCTCGACTGCGGATATATTTACACCCTGCAGAAACCGTTCGACGAACAGGTGATAAGATATTCAGATATCTTCCTCTCTCTCAAAATGCTCGAGCATTTCGCGATAAACAATTATATGATTATGCTCATGTTTCTTTCTGAGTTTTCTCTGAGTTACACCAGCTAAGTTAAACAAATGTTCAGGAAATACCTGGTAACAATAATTCCTTCTATTGATAGAATCTGGTAACAAATGAGAACTTAGATGTGTTAATTTTACATGTCGCAAGCGAGTTTTTGTTTCTTTTCATATGTTATCGATGTGTTAAGATTGTAACACTGTAAATTCTGCAGCCTGATGCCTATGTCTGCCCGCAATGTAATGCGCCGAAGAAGCGGTTCGCACGATATGACGTGAAATCCGGAAAGCCCGTCGGAAGCGGGCTGCCGCCCATCGGGGTGATTGTCGGTCTCGTGGTCGGAGTCGCGGGAGTTGGGGCTCTTCTTGTGTATGGACTTCAATAGGCTTATTGTCTCATCTCTTCAAAATTTTCAAATGTAAAGAGCACTCATTTTTTTTAAAAAAACACAGCATTATGGATGAATTATTTGTTTCTCCTTGTTTTTATTTACAATCTAAAATGGTGTGCATAGAATTGTAGCAAATTGTATCTTGTTTGAATGTTACTTTGTGTGTACTAGAAATAGTAAGTTAATTTCTCTTTATCTTGTAGGTAATAAAACCATGGTTGTATGTAGGGGGAGGCTTGCTACTCTTTTCTTACCATGGTAAATGATGTAAATATGGTGAGAGCACACCAACTTTTTCTTTTTAATTATTTTTCTCCTTTTTAATTATTTTACTCTAAACCTTAAAACCTTGAACTACAACCCCAGTTAGATTAAACTGTTTGTTTTCAATAGTCCAAACAATGATTAGTGTGCCGTGTGGCCAGTTGAAATATATAATAAGGTTTGAATTTTACAGGATTTAGGTCAATTTGAATAGGTAGATTTGCCCATCAAATACCACCTGAAAGAGTTGCAGCGTATCACACGAGAGGCCGAAGAAAATAAATCAATTAAATGCAGATATTCATTGAAGTTCTAAAAAGATAAAGTGATGCTAACAGGTTCAATTTTAATCGAAGCAGATCAGATTCATTGCATCCAACCAAATTCGCTCAATATCAAAACCAGCTCTGTTCATAGCATCATACGAAAAAGATGTGCAGTTTAGATTTAAAATGGACATGCACTTTGATCTACTATTGAGCTTTGTCGCGAAATGTTTTGAACGAGAGTAAGGTCTATGCTCATATATATCAATGTCTTGCTGAGAAAGAGGAAATCTACGACGGAGCTGAGATATCTAGCCTATCAATCCGAGAATTGGCTCAGGTGTCTTACAAAAATAAACAGATTCTGAAAATGCATAAAAAATGGCATTGAATGATAAGCAGCTGAAGACTCAGCCAGAAACACAAAAGATAACAGTAAGCCTCTCTATTTCTGACACTAAAAATCAGATTCAAGACTAGTTTTGTGGCGATTTGCGAGGATCCGAAGTTATAATTCTTATCAACTTTCTCAGCCTCCGCAGCCTTCTTCAGCTGGGCCTGGCGCTGGTTCATCTTCTCGACGTGAAGCTTGGCGTAGGTCTTGAAAGATTTCAACTCGTCGGACCTTCACGACCTCGGCCGACGGCTTCTCGCGCAAAATCGGCATATACCGGCCTTGCACCTGCGTGGCTGCGGCCAGTTCCTGGGGAGCAAAAACAACAGCCTGAGAAAAGCAATTTCATTTATAAGTTTTTTTTTTTTTTGAATGTAAAAAATGCAAAGGGGCTTTAAAAAATCGTCTATTTACAATCATATATATACATACCCATCTGAAAAATTTGAATTAACTAACATTCGCCCCTGGCAAGTTGAAATTGCAGTTTCTTACAAAGATGCCCTAGTCCCAAGGGATAATCCAATCCATGAAGTTAGTTTTGTATCAGAAAAAAGATTTATTAGGTTCTTTTTTTTTATAATTATAGGTATGTATGTATATGTCATGTGTGTAATGAAGATTTTCAAGGCCCATTATATAGAATTCAGATTAAATATATAAGTACATATATAATGTTGAAGCGCAATATATGTATATATCTTTAAAAAAAAGAAGCATTTATGGGCTTGGTTGCCTTGAACTTGCGACCGCACCTTGGGAAGATGACAAGCTTGGTTTTGTACATCTTCAGCATCTGAACATTAGCCTGGAGGCCCTCGAGAGAGTGGTTCTTTCGGCGGTGGTCTACTGCATTGCTGATTGTTGGGGCAAGCTTCTTCAGGATCCCTGCCGCCTAAAAATTATGCAGAACAGAAAAAAAAAAAAAAAGAAAAAAAAAGAGCTACTATTAAATTAGCACAGAAAAAAAAAAGCAAACATCTGCAAAATTGAGGAGACAAATGTCGGATTTCTCAAAGAATCTTCTATATATCGAATGAAATTTGGTCTGAAGCTCTGAATGCCACAATTTATTATCAAAATATTTTACATCCACAGCATGGGGCGGCGGCTTCACTAGTAATACACAAGAAGACGGAAAATCAATATCATGAACAATTGAAAAATGATTCAGTAATGTGAGATGGAATCAGTAGACAAATGGAATTCAACCCATTCACCTGTGGATCCATCCCTACGGTTGTCTGGCCGCTGCTGTCAAAGACAGCTTTTCCTTTCTGCACCAACGATAAAAGTCACACCACCATAACAAGCAGGTGAAACTTTCGTTATTGGAAGGTGCAATATTTTCCTAGACGTCATACTTACAGATAATAAAGTAATTAACACGATTAGGAAGAAAAACAGAGGGGTTTCACTGTGCTTGAGACATCCTAATTGATATTCTTAGATCACAATGTAAACCATATCGTGCGATGCAGAATTCTAACTTCAATACATGCTCTTGAGTTTAATAATTAAAGATAAAAACTAATCTTGATGTCCTCTAGTTGATACATCAAGTCATCCCAAATAATTAAAAGTACTAGTATGATGTAGCCAGTAGTTCGAAAGCTTATGCCCATGCTAACCACACAATGATGTGGAGATGAAAAGAAGTCAAAGTACAAACTATACATCATGCAAACTAGAGAATAGAAAGACCTGTGACAGTTCTATGGGAAGAAACACTATCCAAAACTGAAGATTACAAAACATGTTGTTAATATTCAAGCAATTGATCGTAGTAAAATTCTAACAGCTGCGAACATGCCTACGACTTGCCGTTTGTAGCATAAATGTGAGATGGAATCAGTAGACAAAAGACATTTTAAATCATTGATCTGTGGATCCATTTCTACGGTTGTCTGGCCGCTGCTGAAAAATAGCTTTTCCTTTGTGCACCAATGCTTAAAAGTCCCACCACTAAAATGAGACTAGACTTTGCTTATTTGCAGGTTCAAGGCAGGTCGAATGCATTGTGTCCATACATCTAACAATATCACACGGTCTATCACAAAAAACTTTAGAAATGACAACTTGTTAGACAGTCAACCAAAAAAAGGAAACAAAGTTAAAAAAGCAAGAAAAAAGAGTAAACTATCGTAATCTAAAGATCAAATTTACAAGGGAATCACATCTTCCAGAAAATAAAGCTAAGTGTTCAGTCGCTATTAAACAAATCAGAGATTAACTGCCTATTTTAGCTGCTTCAGTTAATTCTACATTCAAGTCATTTCCTTCACTTGTGTTAAAGATGAAAACTATGGACATATTTGACAGAATTCCTACACTATAAAAAGAAAAAAAAAAAAACCCTGCTTAAACACGAGGTAAGAAAAGACGCAATGCATACATAAAAAGAAGCAAGTGTACAAACTGCAATCGTCGAAATTATTTCATTGCATATCAAAAAATAATAAAAATACCTTCAAGTTGTATACAAGTAAAGGACCTATACAAAGAAGAGACAAGCATATTACCAATCCATCGTCTTGCTTTGCGCTCTGGCTGCCAATGCTTCCTAAAGTGCCTGTTCGGCATGTCGTTGTTGTGCTTAACCATTGTTCAGCACCTAAACAAAAGACCATTGCACCAATCAAGATAACATTTGACGAGAAGCACACGCCCGTTTTAAATGTAGCCACCATGAAAGTTCTACAAGCCAAGACAAAAAGAAGAAAAAAATGTACTGCACTAAGACTACGTTGTAGTGCTTTTATGTTAACACCGAACAATAAAAATAACTTTTTCGTAGAATCCGACACTTAACAAAGCCATTTTCCCATCACAAAGAGAGAGCACAGTTTACACTCCCCTTGCATCAGCACATTATCAATCCGTAGGCCATAAAATTTTCAGCACACTTGAGCAATCTTACTCGTGCAAACAGAAAAATGAATCACAAAACAACGAAATGGCCCCTTTTGAGACGACTACTGAAATTTTAAAAGTTTTGTTTTTTGCTATTAATTTGCCTGACTATAGCCACTTGAGTACAATGTAATTAAGTGAAACACATTAATTGATATAAAATTTTTTAAATCTAGTAAACTTAAAAAATTTTAAATTATATAAAATTTACTAAATTTTAAAGTTATATAATTTTTTAGAAATTACTTTAATAATTTTCGTCCTAATTTTTTCACCTATGTCTTTATAAAATAATTTGATTGCTAACAAGTTCTTATAAAAATTTATGTCACACATATACCAATTTACATTATTTTTATTTAAATTAATTTAATTATATAATTACTTTTTAAATTGTTTTAACAAATAATCAGACATAAAATAATATACAAATATACAAATATTAAATTATAATTTATTATGAAAATACACAAGAAGATGGAAAATCAATATCATGGAATTAACGTGACAATTAATAACCTCAGGCCTAAGAAAGACAATTGAAAAATGATTCAGTAATGTGAGATGGAATCAGTAGACAAATGGAATTCGAACCCATTCACCTGTGGATCCATCCCTACGGTTGTCTGGCCGCTGCTGTCAAAGACAGCTTTTTTTTTTTTGCACCAACGATAAAAATCACACCACCATAATAAGCAGGTGAATTTTTTTTATTTATTGGAAGGTGCAATAATTTCTAAGAAACCACACTTATAGATGATAAAGTAATTAAAACAATTAGGAAGAAAATCAAAGGGGTTTTATTTTACTTGGGACTTCCTAATGGACATTCTTAGATTACAATCTAAACCACATCATGTAATGCAGAATTATAACTTCAATACACACTTCAAAATAAAAACTAATCTTGATGTCCTAAAGCTGATACATCAAGTCATTCCAAATAACTAAAAATATTAGTATGATTTAGCCAATAGTTCAAAAGCCTATGCCCATACCAACTATAAAATGATGTGAAGATGAAACGAAGAAGTCAACGTATAAACTAAACATCATGCAAGCTAGAGAATAGAAAGGCCTGTGACAGTTCTACTAGAAGCAACACTATCCAAAACTGAAGATTACACAACATGTTGTTTATATTGAAGCACTTGATCGTAGTAAAATTCTAACATCTGCGAACATGCCTACAACTTGCCGTTCGTAGCATAAATGTGAGATGGAATCAGTAGACAAATGACACTTTGAATCATTGATCTGTGGATCCATTTCTACGGTTGTCTAGCCGCTGCTGAAAAACAGCTTTTCCTTTGCGCACCAATGCTTAAAAGCCGCACCACTAAAATGAGGAGATGAGACTTCGCTTATTTGCAGGTGCAAGGCAGGTCGAACGCATTGTGTTCATGCATCTAACACTATCACACGGTCTATCATAGAAAGTTTTAAAAATGACAACTTGTTGGACAGAGCCAAAAGAAGGGGAAAAAATATAGTAAAGTATCATAATCTAAAGATCAAATTTACAAGGGAATCACATATTCGTGAATCGTCGTAGATAGGTATTAGGGCACCCCAGATTGAAAACATCATGAGCATAACAACATAAATTGGTCAGCATAGACTATGCATAAGCAAAAGGACAAAGAAAATTATGACTTTTCTATTCAGAACATACGAATTTGATTAATCATTCCCAGTTTCTCATCTTCTTCCCCTCTTTTCCCTTTCTCCTCTCTCCTCTCCCCCTCTACTCATCTCCACTAATCCTCTCTATATATTCTCCTTCTTTCGCTCCAAACTTACCTCAATTCCCCCAAATCTCTCTTTGAGACACTGATCCAAGCCACCATCGTCCTCATCGCCGACCAAACCCCAGATCGGAGATCATCATCGGCCGCTGCGATTTGTCCGGGACAATGCAAATACCAATTAGATCAACAGGAACGTAGAAGAAGTGGGAGATGGATTGGGTTTAGGGTTTACCTACGGAGGCTCCCGCGTCCGTTTCTTCCTCTCGCTCATCATCGGCGCCGCCATTGTTGGGGATTACGCAGTGGAGAGAGAGAGAGTGTGTGTGTGTGTGTTTAATAGAGAGGGTGCGGGATTCGTTAGGGTTTTGGAAAAGAGCGTGTGTTTTATAGAGGGGCAGTTCGGTCATTTCACTCTAGTAGGCTCGAAATATATTAATATAAGGGGGAAAAAATATTAAATATTAGTTAATACAACAAAAAATATCAAAATAAAATTACAGAATATTTTAAATATAAAAATTTTGAATCAAAATATAGCAAAGTAAAATTACGCTAAAGCCCGCATAGGAGGAGACGAAAATTTACGGCAAAAGACAAAAAAAAAAAAAAAAATCTCACCATTGTTGAATTATTATTACAAGTAATAAGTTTTCTAAACATTTAATGATGTTTTATTATAATCTTCTCAAAACATTAATCTGACTAATTCAATTATCAGACACGAACATCATCTGTGAATCCAAATCACGGTCTCAAATTTACTAAGAGAAATTTGAAATCAGAATCCAAATTCAAAACCGATTCACGACCATACAAATTATTTTTCTAAACATCTAATATCAAATTTTTAATAATAATAATAATAATAATAATAGTACGTTATTTTTTATTTTTCAAAACCAAATCAAACACAAATATAGCCCTTCTACCCAAATTGCCCCTTCTAGATTAGTAGTAAGTCTACTATGTATAGCAACTACATCACATTATTTATATAGAGCCAATCACATCTCTCTTTTTGAAATAAAAATATAATAAAAATTATTTTTTAGAAATCATGATAGGATGAGTGAATCTCAGAGGATAAGTATGATTGGCAAGTAAGTCTACTATATAACAGCTATACCATATCATCAATGTCAGATCAATCACATCTCTTTTCTTGAGATAAAAATATAAATATATAATAAAAATATTTTTCTAAAAAAATCATGCTGGAATGAGTGATCCTTAGAGGATAAATATGATTGGCAGGAGACTCTCCGTTACCCATGTGACTGCTACATTTTAAATTTTTACCAAATCAGAGTATGATCCGAATATATTGATGTCTCTTTAATCTAGAAAAAAGTGCAAAATATAGTAATCACGTGGATGACATGACGTTCCCAATCAATTATATTTATTCTATAAGATTCATTCATTCCATCATAATTTTTAAAAAAATATTTTTATTATACTTTTATCTCAAAAGAAGAGATGTGATTCGCTCAACATAGATAATGCTATGTAGCTGCTATACAGTAGACTTCCTCGCATGCCACTGCACCGCAACATTTGGTATTGTTGCATATTTTTGCTTTTCTTTCTCAGTTTTTTACTCACTCTATTTTCCTCCTCTTTTTTTTTTTTTTTAAGGGGGATGCTGTAATTGGTGTTTTGGCTCAGCAATGGAAATCCCACCTGATGCAGATGGAATGGAACTGCAGGAAAGAGACAGTGGCACATGGAATGATGGAAGAGGCAATCCCAGTTCAGTAGAGCTTTATTAGTGTGTCAACTTCCCCACCTACATACTTCAAACAGTAAGCAGTAGAAGCTACACATGCCCACCTGGCCACCTCCTTCAATTCTTTCATGTTTTGGGGGCTCTCCCTGCTGCTGGTGAGTTGCTTAGATTACACAGTTTGGACCCTCACTGATGCTGATGTAGAGAGAGAAAGCGAGGGATGCAAAATTCTCTTCGTCGCATAGTTCTGCGTAGAGAGTAACAATCATGTCAAATAATACCATCATCTAACATAAAACAGATTAACATTGTGCGTGAAGTGTTTGTTTCACACACGCTACCATAATGACTATAATAATACGCTATCGTGCGATTGATTTGTTAGCAATGCATCAGGAAATAACACGGTTAGAGAAAAAGAACATATAAAAAGAGAAATGTTAAGCCTGCGTAATGTCTTATAGCGCCCGTGTACGATAATCCTAGATCAGTTCGGAAGTGTCGCACGCCTTACGTAATTTTTGTTCCTATATTTGGGCAGACAATTCTAGATGGCTGCAGAATGACAAAACAACTGTTCCTTGAGTCTGTCCATGATTTGTAGCAGGAAAAGGAAACAATGCATCCAACTCTTGGATTCTTTCATTCATTCTCTCCATACACAGTTTTGAGTCATAAATACCCAAAGAAAGAGAATGTGGGGGGGAAACTTGCAGAGCTGTCATGTAGTTGGCATTGAATGTTATAGCTACTATATATGTTGCTCCGACAATCGACGGTTCGCACTCGATTGAGAGCAAGAAGCTAGAGAGAGAGAGAGAGAGAGAGAGAGAGGATGGGGAGAAAAGCATGTTGCCCTAAGGAAGGGCTCAACAGAGGAGCATGGACAAGCCATGAAGATAAGCTGCTCTCAGAATACATCATGGCTCATGGATTAGGGAGATGGAGAAGCTTACCTGCAGATGCTGGTAATTAAGAAAAACTGCTCCAGGAAAAGTTTTTCTCAACAAGTAAATGATAGAGGAGGAGGAAGAGACAGTAGAATGTCATAAACCCTACATATTTTGATAGTTATAAGTAATGCTACTCCATTTCTTGAAGCAGAGGAACACAACTTAGTTATACAAGCCCAATGGATGCTTTTGCATATGTTTACTGATGTAATTCTATTCTATATGTCATGAAGAGCAATTAGTAATGGTGATATTGAGCTAATTTCTTTCAACATCTTCTCTTAAAAAAATGGTTGTTAACAAATGAATGGACTCTGCAAAATCGGCAAGACACGGGTTCTTTGACATGTGCTTATTTTCAGGGTTGAATAGGTGTGGGAAAAGTTGCAGGTTGAGATGGCTGAATTATCTGAGACCAGATATCAAGAGAGGGAACATCACACAGGAAGAAGAGGACTTGATCATTAGGCTCCATAAGCTACTAGGCAATAGGTACTACCATAATTATGTCCCACTGTTTCTATATTTGTCTATATTTGTCCACTGCATCAGAATTAAAATTTAAACCGCCTCGGATAACCTCTAAGAATCAGATAATGCCGGTATAAATACTAGTAGTTTATTATCTCAAACTATGCATGTATTTTTCGTTATCTGCAGATGGTCCTTAATAGCAGGAAGGTTACCAGGGCGAACAGACAATGAAATAAAGAACTACTGGAATACATACCTCAGAAAGAAGGTATTTGGCGGCGACGGAGAATCTTCACCAAAGGCTAAGAAAAGATCATCTGCAAAACATAACACCGAGTCGAGTGACGACTCGAGCGTGAACATAGTTCGAACCAAAGCCGTAAGATGCACTAGATCCCACTTTGCTGATCTTGCTCCCAACCAAATACTGGATCAAGATGTTGGTGGTTTTTGCACAGTCGACAATAATATGCAAAACTTATTGTTCCCTCAAACACCTACTGAGAGTTCTTATGTGAGTTACGATAGTTTCGAAAACAACTATGGAGTTATCGATATCGACCCTCTTACAATAAAAGATATCTCCGGTTGCATGAGACAAGAGGAGGATGAGGAACTCTTCTCTTTGATTGACAATGATGTATGGGACCTCCTAGAATTGCCCAACAAGAAATACAAACTGCAGAGAGATTGATCTTCAATTTTGCTGCTGGCAATAATGACTAATCAGGGCTCTCCTCAAATAAAGTTACGTACTTGATGAGAAGCATCGAGAGAGGAATAGCTTCATCTAGTTTAATATTTACTTTGTGCTACTACCAAATTCTGTGACTTCAATTCTGCCAGCTTTATCATCTCAAGGTATGTACTCCTATAAGTCACCTTAGTTTCCCTTTGATGACGACATATCCATGTAAAATGTTTTTGACATAAACATGTTTGGACTAGAGCAAAATGTGCAGAAATGTTGAAAACATGTAACGAGGTATAGTGTAAGCCTTCCTTAATGCTTCTCAAATGAAAAGGCTGTTGTTCAAGAAACCAGACAAAACAGTCACTTAGTACGTGCATTTAACTGTCTACGAAACAGGCATTCAACTTCTCCGAATGGAGTTCCAAAGTTAGTTTTTGGTACATTAAGATAGAAAAAAAAAAAAAAAACCAAAAAACAACAACAACAACGACAACATTAAGAGGATTTAAACCAACCTCAGACAACAAACTCAGGATCTTAATCATTAGCGAAGATTACAAAAAGGCCTTAAACAGTTATCAACCCGGCCACATCTTCAGCAGTTCAGCTTACTGCAAGAAGCCAAAGCCGCATATTCTTCAGTCATCTGCAGAAACCAAAGAACAAGGGAGAGTTTAGAAGCCATGGTAATCCCGATCCCAAATAAACATTAAAACTGTAATAGTACATCCAAATGATCTATAAACCCTCAAATGTCTCATATGCACTCTCTTTTTTAATGAAGGTCAGGTTGTGATCTGCTGAACCCCCCAATGCAACATGGATGGATTTATTCAAACGAGAAACCACCAAACATTTTAGGAACCCAACATAATCTATGGGCTACTTAAAACAAACTAAAGACCAAAGCCTAAGTGGGATTTTCTGGCCTCAGTATCCAAGACCAAGGCTGAACAAATGAAATAAACAGGGTTTGAACCTACTAGCCGAAAACAGGGCTAAAAGGGTCAGGTCCATTTTGTTCAGGTCTACACTAAACGTACTTATATCTGCTTATGCATAGGGATAGGCAGCTTGCCATGTGCTCATTTATCTTTTGCCCCACCTATTCATTCTAGAGATGCCATGAACCAATCACATTTCCATATACTGGCAATCTGCAAGTGGATGCACCATAAGGTAATACCAAGGAAACAAAATAACAAACCATTTGGGGATCTGGAGGATGTGGTGGAGAAGGCAGAGGAGACCATCGGAATGGAAATTGAGAGCTGAGTTGTAGAGAGAGAAGTCCGGTTCGATCTCTCATCCTCTATGTCAGACCATGAATCCTTTGTCCTAGGCCACTCATCGAAGAAAGGTCGCAGTGGTTGGTTTTCAGGCTTCACCACCGGATTCGCTGAAGAGAAACCGCTTCCAAGAAAAGAGTACTGCTGCTGCTGCTGTAGTGACAGTGAATTGATGTGCATTGGGTGATGAAGGGGAGACGAAGTGCTATCCAATATAGAATTCTCTCTTGTTTCCATTAAGGGAAAGGAGGATGCATCATGAGAGGATGGCATCAGGCGCCATGAGTTATTGACGGATGAGTCCATTCTGAGGCCCCTCGTACTTCCAGAAGCTTCTGAGAAGAAACTATGCTCACCCACCTCGGTTTTAGCTCCAGAAATATATCTGCATGATTGAGTCAAAGTAAACACAAATATCTTTACCAGAAATTAACACACTTTATTAGGTACTAGGTTTCATCTACTTCTCAGAATTGCATGCAGGTAAGCAACGCAATAATTCATATATGCAGGAATCACGAGAGAAATCTGGACCTTTTCTTCAAGTTATAAAATGTTAGTTTCAGACTCACGTCCCAATAAACTACACCTGGGTGGTAACACGGAAAAAATAAGGAGAATTACATCGGCGAGATTACATCCGATCATCATCAACAAATATATTCCTTTTGAGTGAATTTTCTGCTTCTGTTAGATGCTCAAATCTCATCACGAAGTGCGAGATAAGAATACATCTCATAAATAGAACTAAGTTTTGATTAGAAGAGGGGAATGGAGAAAAAGCATGCACTCCACACAAGAAATTTCTTTTCTCCGTCCTATAAACTACACTTCGTGAAACTCAAAATTTTCATAATTATAAGCTTAAGAGGAAATAGGATGGTGGATTACCGAAACGCATACACACACAATGACACTTTACAGGAGCAATCTTGATCAGCATTCATCAACACATAAATGCCAATAAAACAAAAGTACAAATAATATGATATCGTTTTAACAAAAAGAGAGAGAGGGAGAGAGAACATGACATATACTGGAACCAAGGTGCTGGATGAGATCAGCAAACTTGCTTTCCTAGGAGAGAGGGGGAAAAAAAAACGAAAACATCACCAACCATATCACAATGGTCCAACATCATAATGGGAAAAGTGTGATGTACACAATTGGCCAGCTAGTATTAGTACGCCGGGTCCAAAAATTTTTCAACGCAATTGTTATGCCAGCAATAATCAAGTTTCTCACTAGTAGACTAACCTTTGACAAAAACATGTGATCCGCTTCCAACGGCACAATTGTGTGGGGCAACCTAACAAATAAATAATGCATCCCCAGTTTAACCTCAGTTCTGTGGAGTACTTGAATCAATGTCATGGGCTACAATGCATCCAGAATCCCACATTAGTCACGCACTGGGGGGAAACTAGAAAATGTGAACATGTCTAACTAAACATCAGGGCTTAAACAAGGCAATGCCGTCACACTCATTCATTATATGTGCCCCATATCACAAGATGTTTGAAAGCAGATGGATATGCATAGGAATAGTTCCTTAGTTTTACTAGCTTGGCTGTGTTTCCAAACCGACTCCACTCAAAGCGACCAGTTTTAGTAAGGCCGGTAAGGAACATGAATTCTATGTTCCCAAAAAAAAAAAAAAAAGTTCATGTTGAAACTTTTGCTGCAGTGAGAAACTATAGGAAACAACTCATAGTTGCGTAATGCAAATGAAATAGATATATACTTGATGCCATAAGGAGTGGAATCCATTTGCAGCCGAGAGGAACTAGCCCTGCCAAGGTACGAAACCTGGGGACTATTACTAGCTGTCAAAGACGGCAGGGGCGAAGTCCTGAAGCTTCCGCCGCTGCTGCCGCCGGCCCCGTCGCCACCTGTCACGGTCGATGACGAGGCCGACTGCGACTGCGAGGACGCGGTTGTTTGGGATTCCACAGGCTTTCTTGAACGGTTTCGGCCACGGTGCATGTGGCGCTCGCAGTACTTCGATCCAGGGTACGCATCCTTGGAGCACCGCCACTTCTTACCATCGGTCCTGCGGCATCGCCCCGGCTCAGGATCCAGCTTCTTCCCATAGTATGAGTAGTAATCCACTACATGGGAGTCACCAAACGACACTTTAGTGTATATGAGATCAGAAACAGGTATATAGATATCTATGATTTTGTAAAAGAGATGGGAAACATAAGAACACTAAATTAGTGAGTAGAAAAGATTACAATAACAACAGGAAACTCCTACTCCATCTTTAGGGGAAAAAAAATAAGAAAAAAACCCCAAAAATTTGATGAAAATCAGATTTAAATAGTTTTTTTTAAAAAAAGAAGATAAAGAGCAATAGATCAAAAAGATGGTGCCTTCCATAAACTTCATTCGTAAAGAGGAGCAGGTGTATGATAAAAAACCGAATAAAATGGCCAAACAAAATAGAGAAAAATCACAACATCTAGTATCAAAAAACACTAAAAAATGCAAATATAGTAAGAACCTCGAGAATCGAAGAAACCTAACCCAAATCGAGCAATACTACAATACCAAAGATAAACCAGCTCAAAACCCTCAACAAAACCTAATCCCAACTCCTCAAAAAGGGCAATCAAAGCCAACCATTAGAAGGGGACAAAGAAAGTAAACTCACGTGGGCGGCGGGTTATGGGGGTGGGGGGTGGTAGTCAGCGAAGCGGGACGCTGCGATCGAAAGCTCCTGCGATGGGACGAGGAATCGGCGGGCACGGGGACCCCGGCCCATAGTACTTGAAGATACGCTGTGCTCCAGCTCACCCACTGCGACGGGCTCGTGAACGGCGCCCATCGTCAACCCCCCCGATCCCCCCCGCCGCTCCGCCTCCGCCTGCCGCCGGCGGCCCGCCGCCCCGCGCTACTCATCTTCCCCATCCCCCACTCACTCCTTTCGCGCTACTCTGCGAAGGAAGAAGAAGAAAAGAAAAGAAGAAGGTAAAGGAAAAAGGAGAAAGAATTAGGACGAGAGGAACGGAGTTAAGGATTGGTGGAGGGGTGGGGACTCGCGAGATAACTAGGAGTTATGGAGCTTCGCCATGAACGAGCGGTGAAGAGAGAGACGAAGAGAGAGAACGAGAAGTAGAACGAGAGAGAGAGGAGTCGGTTGAAGGAGAGTGGAAGGGGAGAGAGTTTTTTTTTTTTTTATTTTTTTCGGTTTCGTTATATAAGTGAGGCAAAAGAATGAAGGGGTTTGGTTTTTTCATTTTTTTTTTTTAATTTGATAAAAAGTATGCTGAATGCCGCCTCTACTATAGATATCTTGAAAAAGATCCCCTGAATTCTTATTTTTCTCCTATTTTTGTTTTTTTTCACTTTAATGCATTAACAATATTACAAATATAGCTAATTTTTATTACCTTTAAAAATTAATTAGTAAATAGGTATTTGTTTAGAGATAATTAAAACTATGTAAATTGGTCATTTTAATAAAACATTCTAATTTTTTTAAATTTTTTTTCCCTATAATTCATTTTTTACTTTTTGCTTTCACAACAGTTTCTAACAAAATAATTTGATAAATAAAATATTCTACATTTTTGTTTACTATACTACTGATGCACAACAAAAATTTATAATGTTTTAGGCTCGAAAATATAAATATACTTTCTTATTTAATGAACAAAAAGCCATTAAGATTTCTTTAATATTATCCTTAATTTTTTTTTTTTTTTTTTTTTTTTATTGTAATAAGGCTAGTAATCTCAAAATCACTTTTATTGAATAGTAAATATAGGGTTAAATAATGTCATTTGTGCTAACTCACACATATTTATATATATTGAATTTAAATCTTTGGTAACTCTTTATAAACACCGTTATTATATAGATTTATTACAGTTATTTTATCCTATTATTCTAAACAAAAAAACTTTTATTTTTGTTTTTTATTTGCAATATCTGAATAGGTAGCGGAACTAACACATAACACTTTATACCATTTCTTTTTTTTTTTGTAATTAATTGGAATGATTGGATTATCGGTCGAAAGGAATGGATGCTTGCAGTTACTAATAAAATAAATTGGCGAGCAAAAAAATATAAGGTTAATATGACCCAAGATTGAAATTTTTGCGACCGTAGTAGTAGATAAGTTATTCTTTACGGTGTACAGGTAACAAATGTACAGGATAATAGTAATTGAAAAAAAGGTACCTATCATAGTATGTACAATTATCATCTAATTAGTTTATTCACTAATTATATATATAATAATAATATTGACTGGCTATCATAGTAGCAAAATTCCATATTCTACTCAATTTTTTAGAGCACTTATGCATAACTTTTCATTATTCAACCGTCTGGATTAATAGTATAACCCAGTGGGACCAACTCACCTAAGGGATCACTCAACTACTAATCGACCTAATATCATCGCTGAATCCTATCATTTCATCCAAGGGTTAAAAAACTTGATAGAAAAAAAAAAAGCGTTTTATAAATTATTGAAATTTAGATTTCTAAATAATTTAAATGGTCTAGGATCATGTTCATGGTGCCTGCGATTGCGTCGATTTAAAAACTCTATCACAAAAAAATCGATATAAACCGATTAGGATTTTACACCTAACTACAATAGTAGCAGAGTATTTTGCTAGAATACTATCGGTAGTAAACGGCTCGGTTTACTATCGATTTATTTTCGATGATAGAGCTTCCAAATTGATGATCGGCACCGTTAAATATGATCTAAACTATTTAAACTATCGGGAAATCAAATTTCACATATTTTCGATATTGTTCTCTTGTCCATCAAGTGAACAGAAAAATGAATAGCCGAAAATGAAAATTCTTCAAAAAGTGATGATACAA